>NW_027499677.1:0-103596 GCF_021521415.1 Bidens hawaiensis | reverse complement strand
CATTCACACGTTTACCCACTCCAATGATCTTCTTCGAATTTAAGGCCTGCATACAACAGAATTCTGAAAAGAAGCTCACGACACATTGCAAATCGGTGGAGAGCCTTCCAACCGAAAGTAAATTACAATTAAAATTTGGTATATATAGAACCCTGTCAATTTTTATATTGTCCGTTAACATGCTGTCACCTGTAGCTTTGACGGGTATGATGTCACTATTCGGGATCATGACGAGTGATTCGTCAATGCATTCGGTGTGATTTTTAAGTAAGTTAAGTGTGTTTACTATATGCTTTGTTCATTCGGAATCTATATTCCAACCATCTTGTTGTGTTGACTTACCTGGCATTGCCCTATAAGATTTAGGTATTAGATTACCTTGCAAGTTTTCATTAAAAATGTTAGAGATGGGTTTTATACTATTCCTCGCTTAGCCCCCCCCCCCCCCCCCCCCCCCCCCCCAACTATCATGTTTTGACTGTTATTTACACATACCGCCTTTGACTTCCCTATTTCCCTTTTCTCTTTACCCAGCCACCAATCGGGATAACCGATTCTTTCAAAACAAGCATCTCGAACATGACCAGCTTTACCGTAATGAGTACACAAATCGCTACCATCACTGCTTATAGAGGTAGGGTACCAAAAAGACCCAAATACCCTTAAGGACTACCCGCGGGTCAATCAAAAGTCCCTCATAAGTCACCCGCGGGACATATAAACCATCCGCATAATCATCTGAGGAAGAAACACCCTCATAGCGCATGCGGAAGCACCACAGCACCCTCAAAGGTCATCCGCGGGAAGATCTATCATTCCGCGTAAATAACCACGAGGTAAATGCTCCGGGACAGCTGTCAACACATGATTGCCTTCTAGAAGATTTACCAAGATGCTTTCTTGGGCAATACGTGAGCCCCCGGCCAGTCAATTGATGACAAGTGGCAAGGACGTTATAACCATGCACATGGCTAATATTCCCCCATTAGTCAATGGAAAAGAGACACGTGTACAGGTTGTTATGCATGCACATGCAACGTATAGGATGAACCTATCACATACGGACACGTGTCCAGTCGGTTATGCAGGTATCTTCTTAAGGACAGCTGGCGCAATTACCCTTCCCACACTTTTCGATTATAAATACTCTCTCAACCATCATGAGTTATTCATTCACTCCCACTGTACTCTCTCAATTTACTTAAGTGCTTATCTTCTACAGAACAGTACTTATTCTCACGCCGGAGGGTGGTTACGAGAAGACCCCCTCTTGTCCTTCCCGTAACGAGCTCACGGTGTCTGTTTTGCAGGTGTTCGTCACTGGACTTTAGGCAATTGGGTTCATATCGTTTGGCAGTTAACCGTATCCTACCCTGTTGACTCATCGGATCCAGGACCCATACCAGGGGAGTGGATCTGTGTTTCTTCATTGGCGTCATCCGTGTTTTTGTTAGAACAACAAATTTTGTTTTCGAAGTCACGATATGAATCAAATTCCTAAAGGGCTGATGGGGACCTCAGAACAAATCCGACGTGTTACTAACCTAGAAACATGTGAGAGAGCAACGCCATTGTTCGCTCAAAATCTTACTCCCGATGAGCAAGATGATGTTGTGACACCTGGAGGTTTTACTTTGGGTGGTTCATCAACTCGAAAGCATCGTACCCCACTGACAGATGCTGCTCCAGTGGGTACAAGAAATGTAGTAACACCAGCTGGTACCCCGCCCAATGATCCGGGAGGGGTTACGGCTCAGAGAGGTTCCAATTTGGGAGATCTTGAGCGAACTATGAGAGAAAGTCGCCGGACTCACCCATAATTGGACCTCGAAGAAAATTCAGGTGACTCAGCCCCGAGGAAAACTCATACAACAAGCCACAGATCTGAGGAACTCTTATCTCCGGATGAGTGGTTCCGTATCCAACAAGAGAGTCTAGCCGCTGAATATGGACGAAGGGTACGGAATGAGCAACTTCACGCCCGTACCCTAAGTTATGACCCTCCTAGGAGATCTATTTCTCCTCCGATAAGGGGAAGTCATATTCAGTACAGTCATCCAGAAGAGCAATACCAGAAGGAAATCCCGAGGTTATGTCATTGTCCCCGCATAAATTTGCGAGTACTGTCTTACGAAGAAGAACTAGACGGACACGACTCAACATATCATCCAGGAGGTAGTTATTACAGCGGAGACAGCCGTTTTCTTCCATTTGGAGAGGCTAGTTACCCGCGATCGGCTATTCGCCACGCAGAGTATTACAGCAATACAGAACACGACTTCTCTAAACCATACCGCCCAGAGTCATTCGCAGAAAAATCCAAGTTCATTTCGGCCATCGCAACAGCTCTGTTCCCGATAAACGCGAAAACACCAACATCCGTTGGGACATATAACGGGATGACGGACCCCAGTGATCACTTACTGAGGTTCGAAGCGGTTGGAGGAGTCAGTGGTTGGACTCTTCCGTACTGGTGCCATAAGTTCGCATTGACATTTACTGGAGCTGCGCGAGAATGGTTTGAAAAATTGCATTGCGGACACATTAAGAGTTGGAAAGACTTCGTAGCAAAGTTTTCCCAACACTTTAGTCAACAAAAGAAACACACTCGTGACCCGTCTGAAATACTTGATGTAGTAAGGCGAAATAACGAATCCATTGAGGATTTCATTACTCATTTCAATAATGAGAGCCTTAATATTGGCGGAGTCAGTGAAGACATGCTGAGAGGAGCATTCCGAAAGAATTTAAATAGTGACGCCCTAATTCGTATTCTAACCGAAAGAGATGGTATGCCCAAATCTTGGGACGAAATCATGACGTCAGCCAAGCTATTCGCAAGAACTGAGAAAACCTTGGGATCCGGCAGTCAAAAACAAGTGCCAAGAGTCGAATTCCAAACCCCAAGACCAAATAGACAGGCCAAGGGGCCAATTTGGTCTAGACTGCAACCAAGTACAGAAGCACCAAAGCAGTTTGATGCGAGATCATTGATTAGCAATAAGAACAAACGCAACTTTCCTGCACGTTCTTCCAATAACAGTTGGACTCAGCTGTCAAAATCTCCATCAGAAATCCTCACGACCGAGAACCTAACCTTCCGCAAACCTCAACCAATTCTGAGGAAGTCATTTCTCGACAAAAGCAAACACTTCTCATATCATGAAGACATTGGACACAACACAAATGAATGTGTAGCCTTAAGAAATGAAATCGAGGTAGCAGTGAGAAATGGAAAATTGGAACACTTGGTCAAAGGCGCAAAGGCAGGGGGTGGCAAACCTCCCGCAAAGGATAACCAGGGCCCGTAAAAAAGCCAAATAAAGGATCTGAACGTTCATATGATTCACGGAGGTCAGCAGACCAGCGGGAAGAGAAAAGAATTTGAGGACGAAGAGTGGAAAAATGAGCCAGTCATTTTTCCTTGTATCAAAGGAGGACCATGTAACAAAAACCCTTTGATAATTACTTCCTTGTTCGGACACTACCGGTCGCAATATGTGTTCTTCGACACCGGTAGTACATCCGACATTATGTATGAACAGTGCTTTGAACAGCTTGAAGAAGAGGATAAAGAACGATTACGACCTATTCACGCACCCGTCTTTGGGTTTGGTGGGTAAATAATGCACCCGCGGGGTGTCATTACTCTCCCGGTTACACTTAGTGATGGAGTTCACTCACGAACCGAAGACGTTGAATTCATAGTTTTACCGGCAAGGTCCAAGCATGATATTATCCTTGGACGGGAGGCAATTGGTGACTTCAATGCACATCCGTCCACAGCTCACAGAGCAGTAGGAGTCCCGAACCGCACTGGCGTAGCAATAATCCATGTTAACCGACATTGCTACACAGCTGAAAGTTCAAGACCGAGCAAAGTTTCCAAACAAAGCCAGATGACTGAACCGGAGAAGTGGATCCTCAACAAGAAATTTCCCGAACAAACCGTAGTAACTGGTCCGGCTATCTCCGAAATCGTCTGAACTTTTCTGAAACAATTATTTACAAAGAACATCGAAATTTTCGCATGGCAACCCGCAGACATGACAGGTGTCCCACGGAACATTTCAGAACACAAATTGAAGGTGAATCCGTTAATCACCCCAATTGTGCAAAAGAAGCGAAAAATGGGCCCCGAACAGACAAAAGCCAAGAACGAGCAAGTACAAGACCTTCTTCACGCCGGAATCATCCGAGAAATCAAGTACCAAACATGGGTGGCTAACCCGGTGATGGTCTCAAAAAGTAATGGAACGTGGAGGATGTGTATAGATTACAAAGATCTAAACAAGGCATGTCCGAAAGATTGTTACCCACTTCCGGAAATTGACTTAAAGGTAGATGCGGTGGCCCCATTCAAATTCAAGTGCTTCCTTGATGCCTACAAAGGGTATCACCAGATTCATATGGCTGGTGACAAAGACAAGACAACGTTCTGCACCGTCCAAGGCACATTCTGCTACAGAATGATGCCTTTCGGATTAAAAAACGCAGGGGCCATGTATCAAAGGCTGATGGATCAAGCCTTCAAAGGTCAGATAAGTCGAAATCTTGAAGTTTACATAGACGATTTAGTAATCAAAAGCATCGAAGAAGATCAAATGATGAGGGACATAGAGGAAACTTTCGAAACACTGAGAAGTATCAACATGAAACTCAATCCAGCAAAGTGTTCCTTTGGAATGGAGGAAGGGAAGTTCCTCGGGGTAATCGTTACAGGCACAGGTTTCAAGGCTAATCCGGATAAGATACAAGCAGTAGCCCGCATGCCATCCCCCGCATCCCTCAAAGAAGTCCAAACACTTAACGGGAGATTGGTAGCATTAAATAGGTTTCTGGCAAACCACGCTGCTAAATCTTATCCGTTTATCTCAACTCTGAGAAACTGTCTTAAAAAGCCACAGTTCAGATGGACTCCAGAAGCCGAACAAGTGTTCCAAGAAGTCAAGACGTGTTTAATGGAATTACCCACGTTAACTGCTCCACACGCGGGTGAACCATTAACACTATATATGTCGGCATCTGACATTGCTGTGGGGGCTGTTCTATTGACAGATAGGAAAAATGTCCAAACTCCAATTTATTACGTCAGTAGAACATTATCGGACCCGGAGACAAGATATTCAATGTTGGAAAAGCTGGTATTGGCGCTGATCTATGCAGCTAGACGACTCCGCAGATACTTCTAGGGTCACCCCATAAATGTGTTAACTTGGTACAAACTCAAGAACGTGTTGAGTAAGCCTGAATTGTTCGGTCGGCTAGCAAAGTGGGCCATCGAGTTAGGTGAATACTCAATCGAGTATAAACCAAGACCCAAGTGCTGGCGGACTTTGTCACAGAAGTTCCGCAACACAAGAACAAGAATGTTTGATCGAACAACAACCCCAAGAACCTCCGGAACAAGGACAAGTTTGGTCATTGTTCACGGATGGGGCTTCCCGCAGCGAAGGGTCAGGCGCAGGCTTAAGGCTGGTCAACCCCGAGGGGCATGAATTTACATACGCCATCAAGTTGGACTACAAAAGTACCAATAATGAGGCGGAATATGAAGCCTTCCTGGTAGGCCTGCGGATAGCGAACAAACTTGGGGTAAAACATTTAGAAGCTCGGGTGGATTCCATGCTAATCGCGGGACAAATAAATGGAACGTATGAAGCTAAGAACGATGTTATGGCTTCTTATTTGTCCCAAGCAAGATTCCTGATTCGCCAGTTCACGTCTTTCAATATTATTCACATTAAGAGGAGCGAGAACAAATCGGCGGACGCCCTTAGTTAGATAGCTTCAACGAACTTTGAGCATTTTTCCAAAGATATTCGGGTAGAAGTCTTGGACCATCCATCCGTTCAACAAATCGAGTCCTGGTAATCCAGACCGGTGTCGAGTCCTGGATGACACCCATCAAAGCTTACTTATCTTCCGGAGTACTCCCAGTAGGAAAAGCTGAGGCTCGGAAGATCAAGCACAAAGCTCTAAATTACCAGTTGACTGATGGTATCTTGTACCGGAGATCATTTCTTGGTGCACTGTTACGTTGTGTGGACGCGGAAGACGCGAATTATCTCATTCGGGAAATTCATGAAGGTATTTGCGGACTTCATGCGGGTCCAAGAATGATAGTTGCAAAAATCATGAACGCAGGTTATTACTGGCCTGGTATGCATGTAAACGCCGTGAAAGAAATAAGAAAGTGCGATTCTTGTCAGCGTCACGCCCCAAATACCTTGCGCCCAAAGAACGAGCTGATTCCGGTAACATCTGTCTGGCCATTCCAGAAATGGGCTATCGACATTATGGGACCTTTCCCAGTGGCCCCGGGACGAGTCAAATTCCTGATAGTGGCCATTGATTACTTCACCAAGTGGGTAGAAGCCAAACCAGTCGCTTCAATAACGGCATCGAATGTTAAGAAATTCCTGTGGGAATTCATCATCTGCCGATTTGGTTTCCCACAACAGTTGGTAAGTGACAATGGGACCCAATTTGCTGATAGTGGACTACAAGAATGGCTAAGAGAACTTCAGGTAACCCAAGTTTTCACATCTGTAGCTCACCCGCAAGCAAATGGTCAAGTCAAAAGGACCAACCGAACTATCAAGGAAGGAATTAAGGCAAGGTTGGGTACTAAACGGACCGGTTGGGTTGACGAGTTACCCCATGTACTTTGGGCCTTCCGCACCCAGAAAAACTCTAGTAATTCAGAAACTCCGTTTAGCCTAACCTATGGCACTGAAGCCATGATTCCGGCAGAAATCGGGATCCCATCCGCGAGGGTCCTGTTAATCAACGATAACGATCGTGAACTCCGGATGAATCTCGATTTGCTCGAAGAAAGACGAGAATTAGCATCGATTCACGAGCGCAATTACAAAAGACAGCTTCAAAAATACTACAACTCGCGGGTCCAAGTATGCGAATTCGATGTGGGAGATTTTGTCTTCCGCAACAACGAGGCATCCGGACAGGAGCCTCCAGGAAAGCTAGCCCCAACTTGGGAAGGACCTTATAAAATCAAGCAAGTGATATCCAAAGATGCCTACAAGTTGGAGAAATTAGATGGGACCGAGATTCCTCGGACGTGGAATGCAGCACAATTAAGGAAATGCTACATGTAGTGCTCCTAGTTGTCTTTTATTTTCGGCCTGCACGCCCACATAGTTCAGTAATTGTATAATTTCCTTTGACGGATTATTCCTAGTAAGAAACTTATGATAGTTATGCACTATTTTGATAAGTTGTAATCTTTTATTGACGCAAACGAAGTCCCGGATAGACACTTATTTTATGGTACATAAAACAAAGTGCACCGGAAGAAAACAAGACTTCTTATCCGATAGTCAAATGAGATTACAAGCAGAAAGAGGATTTACAATAAGGACCTATACACCTATGGGGTAGCATCTTCTTCCGTGGTGGCATCAGCTTCCGCTTCTCCCTCATCAAGGTTCAACAAATTCTTTAATTGATCTATAGCGTCTTCTTTGTCCGCAAGCTCCGATATATGATTGGAGAGGGAAAATTTCAGAGTATCAAACTCCTTGGTTTTCTCGATAAGGATAGAGGCAGTATCCTTGCCGGCTAACACATGCTCCACCGGAATCCGGCCCGCAGAGCCAAATTCATATCCTTCTTCAAAGCCCATTGGTCGGCCTGCTTGCTCGGAAGCACGGAGGAGTATCGCAACGCAATTCCCGAGATCATCACTTTTCCGAATGTCAGCAATAACCTGTTAAGCACAACAAACAGATGTAAGCTCATACACATCTGAACTGATTAAGTCAAACAGACTTCGTACCTTGGGAATAGCTGTTTACAGAAGCCACTTCTTATCCACCTGAGCCCATAAGATCCATTTTGTGCTTAGCACACTCTAGCGCTTGGTCTCGACTCTTAGCATTAAGGTTAGACAAGCGCTTGTCCTTAGCTGCTGAATCGGCTTGAAGGGTCCTAATCAGCTCAGCTTGGTCATCCAGTTGTTTTTGAAGAGCGACCTTAGCTTTCTCAGCAGCAAGTTGTTCGGCCTTCGCCACTTCCATAGCTCGATAACTGTCTCCAGCATCAGTTAATGCTTTGAGAGCCTCCTTCTTGGCATCAAGCAAGTTCCGCTTGGTTTCCTCCAACTCATCATTCATAGCTAACCAATCCCGGCGAAGTTCCTGGTTTATAGACACATCGTTCGCCACGTGATAAGAGTTGGAGTCGAACAGATCTTTGCGGACGTGGTGACGTTGTCATTCCTTTTCTGCAGGGAAGACTCTCGTCGAGATATTCCTGGAAAACGTCCGCATCATTCAGCACCGAGTTCCGCCGTAACGTCCATCGGGGATGACGCGGAGCAGAGTCTTCACCTACTTGAGAAGAGGAAGTTTGCCCTCTATGTCTAAACACATTAACCCCACCCTATTTTTGGAAATCATGCTCATCGTGGGGTGGAGATGCGTGGAATTGATCAACCCTACCAACCTCTTTCTCCCTAATCGGAGAAGAATCTGACAAATTGATCGGTGAGGTCGGTGGAGTTAGGGGTTTGGTAGCAACAGAATCCTCCAAACCTGGAGTATTCCAAACAATGAAAATCGTCAAGTTACCAAGAAGAAATAAATGGAAGAACTATCATAAAGGTTTAAAGCTTATCCTTGGAAACATCCCGGGCAGCAAGTTCTCGAAGGCAGAACCTCGGTTTTCTTTTCCTTCTTCTTCTTCTTTTTAGGAGGCGCGGCGTCGGCAGGCTGTGCTTTTCGCTTACCAGCAGCCTTAGAGCCCTCCGCTTCCGTTACCTGAGGTTCGCCCTCAACGGTCTAAGGACCACCTCCCTCACTAGTTGTTGGGTCGGTGGTGACCTTCAAATCTAGCTTACGGGTCAAACCTGTAGAAGAGGGAGAAGGATTAGTAGCACTAAGTGGTAACCCTCCTTCACAGAGTGACGACTCTTCGCTAGATGACAAAAGTACGACCACTCCTCTTGAAGTAACGGCGGTTACAGGGCGGGGTTGGGAAATACCTTCGCACTTCTTAACAAATTCCTCACCTTGTGCATACATTGCCTCAGAAACAATGGGCTCCGGGATGAGGGTGGTGGAAAACAGGAAGTTGTCCCGCGTGTGCTCTAATAATGGCACGTTATGTCGGGCAATGGGTCGGCGCACCATCATGACCCCACCTTGTCCAACAAAGTGGACAAAACTATACCTTCACCTGCAACCAGTGTAAAAGTTTAAATAACAGAACGAAAAAGCCCCGATAAGTACAAGTATCAACTTACCTCCGGCAGTGTTCTCATAGTAGGGTTCCAAAGCAGGAAACGGCCACAACCGACTCATACTCGCATAAACCATCGCCCCTTCATGAATAGGGCGCATGGGCATCGGCGTCTTGGTCAAAGTGTCAAACCATCTATGGCCCTCATATTCAATAGCCGGAATCTCAGGGGCCGCATCTTCCGTCTTCCGTCGGGTCATGGCAAAGGGAATGGTGTCCTCGCGAATCCAAAAGAATTTGGATTTCCACCCATGAAGGCTCCGAAGCCACTCAAAGCCAATGGAACCTTTACCGGTGGTAGCGAAACTATACCACCCTTCACGGTATGTCATCTTGTAGAAAACGGCGAACATATTAACGGATGGGTCATAGTTGTGAGATTGACAACAGAACTCGAAATGACGAATCCTCAATATCCCAAACGGGTGAACCTGGGACAGATGGAGCCCATAGGCCCTCATTATAGATCGAACGAACTTCGTCACAGGCAAGCGAAAGTTACATGTGGTAAAATGGTCCACGTAGACGGCCATTTTCTTCGCCGGGGGCTCCGTTGCAATAGCCCCTCGTGACGGACGTTCGGCTTCCCATTCCGGAGGGAAGCCGTACACATTTTTTACGTCCTCGAAGTCTTTCTCTTTGATATCACACCCGACTTCAGTAATAGAGGGAGGATTTTTCTTCTGGGCAGCCATTTTTATAAAAAATATGCAAAACATATATCAGAAAGAAGAAGTTCTTTGATATGAGTAAGAGAGAAAATATGTAAATGATAAGAATGGATCGAAGACTTCAAGGCCTATTTATACCCATCGCAATTAATGTGACTGTCAGACTAACAGAAGAAAGAGAAATTCCGGGCCACAGGATGACTTACACGTCAGGCGGGAGATTCGAAAACAAGTGCTTACAGGCTGTCAAAACAGGCGTTTTACACGTCCTATCAGCCACCGGCTAAAAACCTCTCTCCGCCACGTCATCAGTATTATCTACCCAACTTGCACAAATTCAAAATTCAAAGAAAAATATTCCACAAGTGATAATGCGTGCATGATATTCTTTTCATTAATATAAAAAAATAGTGATTACAAAAACATGAAAAGAAATTACAAGTGTAAATTCTAGCGCCTACACATAACCTAAGGGTTAGCAGTATGAGCCTCGTCTTCCGCCTTGTCATCATCAGAGTCATTATCATCAGATTCGTCATCAATGTATACCCGTAATTGCTTCACACCGTCTCCGGATGAAGCAAATTCCGGAAGCATATTCTGTAACGGGAAGACAAGGTTATCATACTCTTGAACCCGCATATCTAACTCCTGCTTCGCGTCGAGGCCATAGAGCGGGCGACTCTCGATAGGTTATCCGGATTGGGCAAACGCCAATCCCTCATCAAAACCTTTCACCCGGCCAACACCTTCCGAAGCAGTGGTCAGGTTCACGAAGCAATCGGTAAGCTCCGTACTCCTCTTGATATGGCGGATGACCTGCGAAAGAGACTTGTTAATATCATAAGATCAAACACACACAAAATAAAATGTACGCGAAGAACACTTACAGAGTCAAGTCCATGGTCAAGGAAATATTGCCTCTCCCGCTCTGCGCATTCCGCCCTGTTGCGCAGTCCTTGCATTTCAGTGGAAGCGCGGTTCTCTGTCTCAGCTTGAGATTGCAAGAGGGAATCATAAGAAGACTGCGTGTCAACAATCGTTTTATATTTCAACTCAGCCTGCTCCCCTTGCAATTTCAAAGCCTCCTCGAGCTCTTGGATTCGGACATTTTGTTGAGACACTTCATCATTTGCCCTCGACAATCCGTCCTTCATCCTTTGAGTCTCAGCTCAGGAAGCTTCAAGAGTGGCATGAGACCTTTCACAGGCCTCTTTCCAACTCTTGGTAGCAGCAACACTTCGGTCTTTCTCTAGCTTGAGTGCAGCCTCAGCATCGACCCACTTCCATTTTTCCGCAACCGCTGCCTTCTGCGGCTCCTCAGCTTCTCTTTCCGCAGCCTTCACGGCCTCGGAGGCCGCACCAAGCTTCCCACCCATTGTTCTCCACTCCCGCAAGATCTCTTGACTACAAGCTAAGCCGTTAGTCAAAGAAACGGCTAAGTCAGTATGAAGATCTTGACGGGAACGAGTTTTCTGATACGCTATCTCAGTGGCCGGCATGCAATATTCGACAAAATTCATACAAATATTTGGATCGGAAACTCGCGATCCATTGACAATGTACCAAGGCAGGACAAACAAATCATAGTCTCCTCCTAATTGCACGTTCCCAAAAAAATTGAGAACTTGAAGTCCCAAGACGGATAGGGGAGGAGGAAGTCAGCGGGGGAACATTCTGCGAAGAACCTCACCCAATCTCATGGACAGACGGTCCAAAATGGAATTCTCCTTCCTCTCCCACATAAAAGGCGAAGAAGTAGAATAAAACTGAGAGGCGGATCGGAGGGGAGATTCATTAACCCTGAAGCCCTCAGCGGTAACCTCAAGGTTATCATGTTGGAAACTAGCAACATCCCCACCTTGAAAAAGGTAATCTAATGGCCCAGTAGTCGCCGGTTGAACGCTAGACCCCTCCACAGTCGTTCCAACAGGAGGGGTAACAGACTTCTCTGTTTCTTTCTCCGGAGGAGGCAACGGTTGCTTTTCAACATTTGGTTTCGGCGTTGATAGCCTACCAAACGCGTGACCCTTAACGATGAACGGATCTGCATAGCATAATCAAAGTCAGATCTCATTGTCTTATATAACAAAAGCTAACATATACGAACTTACCGGTCACGGTCCCCAGTCGTTCTGAAAGGCTGGGTGATAGTGGTTTCCTCGGACGATGTGTCCGGCGTTTCTTTGTCTTTGGCTCCTTCCTGGCGTTCGCAGCGCTAGTACCCGCGTCACTCGCCTGCGACGCATGGAAGGACCTCTTCCGGTAGAGTTCTGCCAACAGATGAGAGACAGATGAAACTTCAGTGGCATCATCTGAGCTTTCCCCCTCAAGAATATTAGAATCGTCACTTGGAATGACGATTATCCCATCGGAGGTCAGCATATTAAGAGGCGGAGTTCAAGATGTACGCCCTGTTTCAAAGATATTATCCGAGACAACTGGCTCGGCTCGACACTCACAGGAAAGAGGAAATATTTGGCATTCCTCTCCATGACCAACACTTGCTTAACGTCACGGATAGTTTTCCCAACACACCCCTTGTCGTCATACAAGGCGTTATGCATAGATCCGAAATCTGAAAACAAATGTAAGAATTAAAGTAACAGAAACTTTGGAAGATCACATAAGAAAACCAATAAAACTTACGGTCGTTCGGTTCGATGAAAATAGACGGCTCATTCCCGCCCAGACAAGGGCCTCTGCAGGAAGCACCCGCATTGGTGTTAGCGGGACAGTCATCTTCCGAACCCAATCACGGTTCTCATGGGCAGCTGGAGTAAGATCAATCAATGGCTCGTTGCCTAGCCGACGAACCATGGTGTCCGGCACCACGTTTTCTGATATCCAGAAAAACTTCCTCTTCCATTCCTTGGATATCGTCTCAACCTCTTTACCAAACGCCCTGTCAGTCAACGAATGACAAGATAACCACCCATTCTGACAAGTCATCTTGTAGAAAACAGCGAAACGATCCAGCCATGGTACCATCCCTTAAGCCATGCATACGAACTCAAAATGGCGAATTCGCATGACAGCACGGGGATGAAGTTGGGACAAGTGAATCCCAAACGCCTTCACTACCTTCATAAAAAACTTCGTGACAGGAAGACGGAAGTTTCCCAAAACAAAGTAATCGGCATATAATGCCATCTTCCCAGGAGGAGGGAAACTGGCAATGGAACCGGCAGATGGGAACTCCGGTTCCCATTCTGACGGAATACCATAAGTTTCAATTAGCTTTTGGTATTCACCATGGTCCCATTGTACTTCTATCTCATCAACCTCTGCCATCGTGCTGGTCATAAAGGAAAATGTCTAGTAAGATAGTAAAATCAAAGGAATATGCAGAGAATTTCAAAGAAAGAAGAAGGAAAATAATCAGAATGCAAAGACGATAAAACTTCCAAAAGAAGTTAACTCCACGTATTTATACCCACCGCAATTAATGCGATGGGATACAGACAGTAGAGAGAGAAACGGCAACCCAGTAGATAACTGCCACGTCACGCGGGAAATTGGAAAAAGGGAAAAAGTTTAACAGTCGGGTACAGTTACAGCCGTCATAAACGTCCTGTCACCTGCACACGCGCCTGCAAGTGGCCAACTTGTCCTTTTTTATCATTATCCACAACCAACAAAAGATATTTTTCACCAGCTGGCAAGTCAAAGACCCCCAAATCCACAATAAGTCCAGAATTTCACCCGCATAAAATACTTCACACGGAAGAAACACTGGACTAGGGGGACTTATAGAGGTAGGGTACCAGAAAGACCCAAATACCCTTAAGGACTACCTGCGGGTCAATCAGAAGTCCCTCATAAGTCACCCGCGGGACATATAAACCATCCGCATAATCATCTGAGGAAGAAACACCCTCATAGCGCATGCGGAAGCACCACAGCACCCTCAAAGGTCATCCGCGGGAAGAGCTATCCTTCCGCGTAAATAACCACGAGGTAAATGCTCCGGGACCGCTGTCAACACATGATTGCCTTCTAGAATATATACCAAGATGCTTTCTTGGGCAATACGTGAGCCCCCGGCCAGTCAATTGATGACAAGTGGCAAGGACGTTATAACCGTGCACATGGCCAATATTCCCTCATTAGTCAATGGGAAAGAGACACGTGTCCAGGTTGTTATGCATGCACATGCAACGTATAGGATGAACCTATCACATACGGACACGTGTCCAGTCGGTTATGCAGTTATCTTCTTAAGGACAGCTGGCCCAATTACCCTTCCCACACTCTTCGGCTATAAATACTCTCTCAACCATCATGAGGTATTCATTCACTCCCATTGTACTCTCTCAATTTACTTAAGTGCTTATCTTCTACAGAACAGTACTTATTCTCACGTCGGAGGGTGGTTACGGGAAGACCCCCCCTCTTTTCCTTCCCGTAACGAGCTCACGGTGTCTGTTTTGTAGGTGTTCGTCACTGGACTTTAGGCAATTGGGTTCATATCGTTTGGCAGTTAACCGTATCCGACCCTGTTGACTCATCGGATCCAGGACCCATACCCGGGGAGTGGATCCGTGTTTCTTCACTGCGTTTTCTATCTTTTATTCTTCCCTCGTACTTATGTTGATTGGTGCCAATATTACGTTTCCCTTGATGTCACGTTTGGAACGCTACAGATTTTGTTTGAATTATTTATGTCGTTGCAGTTCCTCTTTTTTGTTCATCCTTAGTAGGCAAACGATAGGCCTCTCCTGAGCTCGGCTTCATCGAAAACATGTTTTGTTTTAGAACATTTAAGGTTTATGTGATTTTAAGAAATTGGCTCTTGATACCATGATAAATCTCATAGAATGTTTTGATGATTTCTTATTAATTAAAAAAACAAGAACTACGAATACATATATATATGTCAGTATCACAATGGCCCTATCATAATATGCCTCAAAAACAATAATTGGGTTGGTCCAGCATATCAATAACTATTAGGATAAACATAAAAGGAGGATAAAGATAAAATTGAATTTAACTTGAATCCAATATGATGATCATAGGATGGTTATGGCTTTCTCTCTTGCTGCATGTGTAGATGTTTATGTCACCATTAGGGATCCTGATTGCACTCGTAAGACGTTTGTTGATTACTTTAAAGTCCATACATACACAAAGCATTGATGTTTTTGTTTCATTTGTAACGTGCACAATATTTGATTTTTGGAAATTTTATTTGTTTGAGATTAATAATTCTCTGGATGTATGGTAGATCTGAGTGTCATTTGTGGCAGTCTTGATAAAGCTATTCAATAATTATCAGAATTTTTATATACTAGTTTTTACTAGCTTGTGTAATTTTAGTTTTTCTACCCATGTAATATACAAGTAACTAATCTACTTTAGTTTATAATAGCGAAAATTCTCAAATCATCAAAGAATTTAAGATTTTTCCTACTAAATCACACCCTTGAGAGCCAATGAGCTTTAGCTCAACTGGCATTTGAGGAAAAGCGAATAATTGGCTGGAGATCGCAATATATCAATTTCGATTCCAATTCCAACAGGATTTTATCGTAGCAGGCCTTAAGGCGGCGGGTTTCCCCGGAACAAGAGATGGCGGGCTTGAGCTATCTAGAGCTATCTAGATTGTCGATTACGAGCATATGGGGTCACCTTTGCCTTTGGGTAACCCCAGGTAACCGAACTTCGTTTGTTGGTCGTTCAAAACAAAATCACACCCTTGAGATTATGACGATGCCATTACCATTTTTGTGTGTAGACAAGTTTTAAAGCAAGCTGTCACACCCCGATCAAAGGTGGCAGAACATGCCGGGGTGCAACAGATTGCCTAAAAACACAAGACACTATTTAAAGTGTCAATATTTAATTAACTCATTTAAATTCACAAAATCATAACGAGTCACATAACATGTTCATACAATAACCGAATTCGAATATAGCAAATAATATATTGTCATTTTGCTAATAACTTAATAGTCTTGATAACGTTTTTCTTCAAGTCATCGAGTCAACCCAAAGTCAAACTTGTAACATTGCATAAAATAGAATTTGTCAACACAAAGGTTGGTGAGCAATTTCATAGTTTTGAAACAATATGTATATAATATGAAATTCCGCAACTTGTATACAAAACAATAAATAATAGCAACAATTTAGATAATTTAGAGCACGGATTTCGAAGTATCGATGATTTAGAGCACGGAAAACGAGGAAACGTCATGGCACGCTTTACGAGGCTAGTGATAGAGTGATTTCTAGAGAGAGAAGTAAGCTGTGAGAGATGGTGTGATGAATGAGAGGGCTGGAGCCCCAATTTATAGAGCCTGACCCGTTGACCCGTCGCGATACGCGACGGGTCTTGCAAAAGATCCATCGCGTAGCGCGATGGGTCGCTGGATCTTTTTATTATTATTTTACTCGATCGCGATATGCGATGGGCCTAGGAGAAGGTCGCCGCGTATCGTGACTAGGCTTGATGACACGGCTCGTAGACTTGCCACGTGGTGACATGTGTCAGACGCTGTGTCACACCCCAACCTACGGCAGAAACGCCGGGGCGCGAACTGATTGTCACAGCTCTCAAGGTTACTATCATGAACAATATTTAAATGACAATATCTATTAATTTAATTAAGCTTTCAAATAAATCAAATACATCAATTACATAATCCATAAACATACAACAATACAACTTATATCACCAATGATCTTGATTAATTATTTTTAACTTAAATTCTTCACTAAGTCTTCAAAGAGCCTTGCAACTAATTCAAGCAATAACCTGCATATGCGTATAAAATAGAATTTTGTCAACAACACATGTTGAGTGAGCAACACACCAGTTTAGTTGTACATATAGTATATATAACAAAATACGTAGCTGCAACACGCCATATAAGAATAACAAATTAACCAAATGAGCAAGTATAACTGAGATGTCAGAAGCACAAAGGCTAACGACTAGTGTATGATCATACTAGACTGAGATTATGTTGGACCTCTCCAAATGCGGAAGCATACAAAGCAAATAAGCACATAAACAAGTAAGGTATAAGTTGTTAACACATAAGACAAAGTTGCAGTTTTGAGTATAAATATATATGAGAAATATATTTACGCATATGTCCCCAAAACGTGAGAAAACAAGTAAAATAGGGGAATGTGGTGCTCACCTCAGCAATAAGCAAGAGTTGGAGGACGATAAAGAAACGAATATTAAGAGTTATGATTGTCACGACGTATCAACTGAAATCCCTAAGTATTAATAATTGAGAAATACTACAAGTTAACAAATGGTCTACTAAAGATTTAAGTATATTTGAAACGGAAAAACGAGAGTTTAAACGAGTTATCTAACGTTGATTTTATAAAAGAATTTTACAATTATAATAAAAATAACAACATAAATCATTTTCTCATTATAAGTATTTTAATAAAAGTTGTAATGATTTATATAAAATATTTGTTTATGAAATCATTTGTCCAATACTTATTTTAAAAAATAAGATATATTTACTTATGTATTAATAGATACTACATGATAATAGTAAGTTGTGGTCCATGAAATAATAAATTATTTAAAGTAAATAATGATTTCTTATCAATAATTATAAATAATAATTCATATAAGATAAAATTATTTATAAAAGACTTTTGTAAAAATACGTATAACTATATTTTGAATATCTTTATTACATGACTATATTATGAAATTTTTTACATTAACACCTTGTCATTAAAATCTTTATCAATAAAACTTCTAACAATTTTTAACACCTATATATATATACATGTAAATAAATGGTTTTTAACAAAGATTCGGAAAACAACTAGTAAATGTGTCGGTTTCGTAAAAAAAATAGTGATCTATTATTATATTTATAATACTATTAATATAGTTTAAACGATTAATGAGTTAATAATGTCTTAAATGGAAAAAAGGAAAAAACACTAAAAATGTCAAAAAGGAAAAACACTAAAAATCTGGGCTTATAAAAATATTGACTGTTTATGATTTTATAATAATTTATAATGTTAATTAATGTTTAATTATCTTTAATAAACATTTAAAGAAAAATTCAAAAAATTATAAAGGCAAACGGGGCTGCCGGGACTCAAACCCGCGCAGCAGGCCGTCTCAAATCAACACACACACGCATACGACCAACTGAATTGGCGTGTTATGTGTGTAAAACATGAGACAGATAGAACTTAAACAACTCAAACGCGAAACTGATTATAAGAACCCTAGATTGATCAATCGATCAATCTGTTGATTGATGATTCAATCAACCTTAGGGTTTATGATTAGGATAGAAAAACGAATTCGTTGGATATATATAATACCTATAACGATGTCGTTCTGATGGCGTATTATAAGCAAACCCGATGGCAACCAGGGAGTACGAACAGAGGGGTCGCAGCTCGCTAAACTTCAATTAACTGATATGGTATGGCCGCGAGGTGGTATAGAGGGTCCAGACGAAGTTAATTGAATTATTACTTTGTTTATATAACGAATCACGTACATGTATACGACGGCTTCAATGTAACAATAAATATATAACAATTGATTCGTGTTTCCTAATTACAGACGTCGGTTAGGCTGTGCAAGAGTAACACAAGGAATGAATCAATTTCCAAATTAAAGCCGATAATTGGGGTCCAAGCTGCTACACCCCAACCTACGGCGGAAATGCCGGGGCGCGAACTGATTGTCATAGCTCTCAAGGTTACTATCATGCACAATATAAGTTTCAATATCTAATTAATAATTTCAAATAAAACAAATATTCATGTACATCAAATTTATTAATAAACAATTACATTAAACATCCAAAATTAAGTTCTTGTATCTTTTCTCTAACATGCATCCTAAGTTGCTTCAAACAATCTTGATAATCACGTCACACGATAACCTGCATATGCGTTGAAAATAATAGTTTGTTAACACAAGGTTGAGTGAGCAACACACCAGTTTAAATGTACAGATAGTATATAACAAAAATATGTAGTTGCAACAAGTCATATGTGTAACATCCCCAAAATTTTGATCCAAATTTGACAACTTAGGAAAGTTTAGGAATCAAAAATAATCTCAAAGATAAGTAATGAGAAAATATTAAATAAGGAAATATAAGAAAAATAAGAAAATAAAAATATTTCCTAAGATAAGTTTACTTACATGAAAGAAATACCATCCCACATTGGAAGATGTAAGAAAGTGGAAGCATTCCACTTAGGTATAAATAAGGAAGATGGAATCCATCCCACATGGAAAGTGGTAAAGAAATGGAAGCTCTTTATAAGGAAGAGATTTTCCATAGTAATATTCTTTTATGAATATCATGCACCAAGTGGTCCTAGCGGAGGGTGTGTAGCTCCCGATGCTCACGCGCACGCGCTCGGGCTCGGACGAGGACGATGGCGAAGGGCATTGGGCGCAATGTGGCGCTTTGATGGCGCACTTTGCACTTCTCACGCTCGCATCGCCGCGAGCCGCCTTAGTATTTTTGGACAACGAGAATTAGACTAGAAATGACAAGTTATCAAAGACAAAGGACTGAAAATGAAAAATAATATACAGGGACCCATCGCGCTACGCGATGAGTCCAAGGAGACGGCCATCGCGTACCGCGATGGGCCATGATGACGCATCACACACGTGTCACCCCCTAGGTGACACGTGGCAGAACGTGTCAGACCACGTGGCGACACATGGCAGACGTGTCAGGCCACGTGGCGTGACCTCAGGAAAGGAGTCGTCGCGATACGCGACGGAGGGAGATGTAGGACCCATCGCGTACCACGATTGGATCCAACTTCAGCTATAAACAGGGAGGGGATCGGCTCATTTCACACACACCTCCCATACTTTCTCTAGAAGTTCACTCTCTCTCTACATCGTTTTGCGTGCCGAGTATCGTTTGGCGTGCCGAACCTTGTAATTTGTACCAAATACCTGGTGTTTTCCTCGAAGTGCGTGCCACTCAAGAAACCCAACATTCCGTCTCGAAGTACGTGCACGACCCGGTGACAACCGAACGTTGTCTCGTTTTGCGTGCCAAGAAGAGTTAATCAAGAATGCCTCGATAAACGTGCATATAGAGTAGCGGTGCTACCCGTATAAACTTAGGAATATCTAACTCCGAATACCCGTGCGAGGTAAGGGGTTCTGCCTAAGTTATTATATTATTATTATAAATGGCTTAGACCATAGTCGAAAGTATAGTCGAACCTTGATTATGATTAAGAGTTATATAACTTTTCTTAAGCGAAGATTATAGTTAAATAGTATTTCTTTATTATTAAGAAATATAATATTCATATAGAAAGAATATAAAGTTAATGTTTCTTCTTGAAGAAGAAACATAGTATGTAAATGATAAACGAAGAAAGGGACTAAAGGTCCAAATGTTTTGAATAAACAAATGTTTATATCAAGGTTAAAGCTATACAAAACGGACTAAAGGTCTGAAGCTAGATCGTTGATCTAGTTATTTATACAAAGGTTATTCTCGTACTATAGGTCCGAGGTAATAAAACAAGAAGAAGGAAACAGAAAACAGGAATCAGTATCAGAAACTGATTATAAACAGAAAAGGTGAATACGCCCCAAACCTTTTACAATGAGTCTGAATGTTTAAAAACTTTGTGTACAATAATAAGAAACGGACACTCTGATTAAGAGTATACATGTGTCTGGATCCAAACATACATGGTGACTCGGCATTTCCCCGAGGCCATGCATATCATCAACATGCCTCTGAAGGTCTACGGGACTGTTCAGAGAAATGATATTGTGTATATAATTAATTGTACATGGTATTAGGGTAATTTGATCCCAATTTAGTTGGGTGCCTAATGAGTAGTCACAAAGGTATTATTGTTGGTTTCAAAAAGGTATTGAAAAAGAGATTTTAGAGTCAGCGTTATTCACCAGCTTTGTGCTGACGTATTTTCCCACCCATGTTACAAGGAAACAAGAAAGGTTAGAATATATAAGCAAGGAGGAATAGAATATTGGAGTTATAGTCATTAGATGCTATCTGGTGGCTCAAATATTTTATTTCAAAATATTACAAAGAGTTATGTTTTTTAAAGAAGTGTATTGTATATATCAAACGGGTATTTAAACCCGAGTTTTTAATAATAAGTTTTCAATATGATTTTATTAAAGACTTCGGCTGAAATAAAACCCGCAACTCTGATGTATTTACAAAACATGTACCAACTTGTGGTCACACGCCTAGGCCCTAAGATGGGGGTGTGACAATATGAGAATAACAAATTAACCAAATGAGCAAGTATAACTGAGATGCCGAGAAGCACAAAGGCTAACGACTGGCGTATGATCATACTAGACTGAGATTATGTTGGACCTCTCCGAATGCGGAAGCATACAAAGCAAATAAGCATATAAACAAGTAAGGTATAAGTTGTTAACACATAAGACAAAGTTGCAGTTTTAAGTATAAGTATGTATAAGAAGTATCATTTACGCATATGTCCCCAAAACATTGAAAGCGGTAAAATAGGGGAATGTGGTACTCACCTGGTCGAGAAAGCAAACGAGATAAACAAAGATATGAAACGTCACTTCTTTCGAGATTGTCCAACGAAAAATCCTAAGTATGAGTTATGACGATAAGTAACTATGAATTTAAAATACGAATGCTAATCAAAGACGTTCGAGATTCGATAAGGTTTGAGGTTTAATGATCTAATGGGATATCGCGAAAGTTACTTATTTCTTTATTATTAATTTTATTAACAAATATTTATTTATCAAGGGTTAATTAACAAAATAGCATATTTTAATTATATAAAATCTAATTATAAGAAGAATTCTTGAATAAATAATATTTATAATCTTTGATAAATTATATAAAGAGATTTGTATTAAAATATTTATTTTAAACTAAAATACCTTTAATGTATTTATTTATATTTTCGCTATTTCTAAGGATATCTTTATAAGTAAATATCGTAAATAAATAATAAAAGCAATATTTATATAAGATATGATCTTTTATAAAAGAATACTTAACTATATAAATTAACAAGATTATATTTATATATATAATATTTTAGATTTTAAAGCCTTAGTAAAAATTAATTTTTATACATGATACATATATATATATATATATACAAATATATACATTTATATGGTTTTTAACATAGGTTCGGAAAAGTACTTGATTAATATGTCGGTTTAACAAAATAATAATTAATACATGATTTAATTCATTAATCTAGTTATAAAAACAATTATAAACAGAGGATATCAAAAAGACAGGGCTGGGGGGATTCATATGAACCCGCGTCCCCCCCAGCGACCAACACCTTAACACAACCCAAAACCAACTGATCTAGCAGCTTTGTTGGTTATATCATATGAAGAAATTGTTTTAAACAGACAGACTAGGCTACAGATTCCATTATGAACCCTAACAATCCAATTCATTATATCCGATAATGTTGAACGAATTGATGTTAAGGTTAACGTTAATTGGACAAAAACGAATACACTACAACACCTAATTACCTGATACGACGATTTTTGGTGGCTTAATCGCGATGAACAGTAGACGACTGAGGGTGGTGACGAACAGGGTATAAATCAGCGATGTTAATTCAATTAATTATAGGGTTATAGTTGAAGAGGGTTGTGAGGTTGTACTGGTGCGTTTAATTGATTTACAATGGTCGAAATAAGGTATATTCATGAACGGCTTAGGGCGGTTATACCAATATAGCAATATGCATTATAATTGATCTTGTTTCCTAAAATCTGAGTGTCGGCAAGGTCGTTTATGGTATAAGGAATCACAATCAGAGATCTATTACTATAAAAAACGAAGATTAGGCTTCAAGAAAACGTAAATGGGTACCGGGTTGCGATGTGGGTCGGATTAAACGGGTATATGGGTTAAAGGATATGGATATTGAATTATCATATATTAATAAATAATATTTGCATTTAAGTCCCTGGAGATTGAAGATGGAAACATAAATAGATTAAAGTTTGGTTTTGGGTTAAAATGTATATTTTTCAAAGTTAAAGTTTATATAATAATAATAATAATAATAATAATAATAATAATAATAATAATAATAATAATTAAATCTTCTCGATAAATGCGGTAAAATAACCCGAACATCAAAACGGGTCGGGTTTATAAGTTCCGAAAAGTCCGAGTTGTTACACAAGCTAGCCAATTGGTCACGGGTTTGCGATGCGGGTCGGGTTAATGGGTATATGGGTTAAAGGATCGGAATTATAATAAAAGAATAATATATATTGTATTTACACTTTAATCCCTGAAGGTTGAGGGTGGATACAAAATGAGGTTATAGTTTTAGTTTAGGGTTAAAATTGCAATATCTTGAAAGTTGTAAACATATATTAAATAAATAACTAGGAATAATATTATAAAAATTTATTTACTCGATAAACGTGATAAAATTTCCCGAACATAAAAAAAATGAGTCGGGTTAAGACTACTAAATATAAATCTGGAATATCCGTGTTGTTACAGTCTCCCCTACTTTAGGGAATTTCGTCCCGAAATTAAAGAATACTATAACAAACCATTAAATTTTGAGGAAAGGAAGATTTTAAAATAAAATTTAGCACAGAACTTTGAATAGTTAAAATAACGCTCCAAATGTAAATCCGATACGGGCACTTATATATAGGATGTACCAGCGGCGTATCCACCATGTCCTTATCATTTTTATATTTGTACCGTTATCCAAACAACTTTTGATTCTATATTATGACACACAATCGTACGCATTATGATTTCCATGCGAGGAGTTTGATAATTATGTTTCGGACCATAATTATTTAGATCGTAGGATGGTCCACATGATTCGTCCCATTGTGTGGATTTACAAAACGTTTGAGTAAAAACATGTCTTTGAGGAAACAAAAGTTTTAAGGAGTTTTAATTAGAAAAGCAACAATGCATAAAACAGCTTCAAAAGTTGTAGTGGATTTAAATAAAGAAATGTCTAAGGCATCGCAAGGATATAAGTATTTAAAATTTAAGAATGGTAGCTTATAAATAGTTAAGGTTAATGAAGAAAAAGATAGAAGATAAATAGTTTAAATGGGAAAATAATCCAAGACCATAAAGAGGCGTTACAATACGTGATTAAGAAAAAGACAAAATAAGGTAAGATAGATAAAGGGAACGGCAAAGGTCTTCATGATCGTTGAGTAGCTAAATTGGCGTGACTTGAGGCACCATGAGGAGTTGCAGGAATAGGAGCAGTCGAGGTAGATTGATTCGGCATCGCTTGGAAAACTGGAGCTTGGATGGTTTTCAAGAGAGTTGTTTGATGGAAATATGTCTGGTAAACTTGAGCTTGCAGTTATGGGGTCTGGTAGTGTTGGGTTAAGTAAGGGTGACCTTGATTGATGGGAGGAGCTTGAGGGACATGAGGTTGATGGGTTGAGCTTAATAAGCATGGGTCAAGTATTATGGTGTAGTCATAGATTGGGCTTGGGTAAGTTGAGTGCACGCATTACAGAGATGACTTGGGTCCTTACAATGGTAGAAAGCAAGGGTATTAGGAATATCAGGTTGAGCATGAGTGGTAGGTTGTTGCGAGACAGCTTATGAAGTAGGCGGGATACGGCAGGTGTTAGCAAGATGGCCATAACGGTTACATGGGTGCAACGACGGCATATGGATTTAACCGAGTAATGATGGTTACAAATGGAGCATGACGGAAAAGGACCGAGGTAAGGTTTCTTGTTTGAGGAGACTTGCGGGTGGGAAGGATTTGTTGCAGCAAGGTTCTTACGTTTCTTGTTGTGGGGATAAGTGGGGGTAGATGGTCCGTAGTCATCAGCAGAGGAATTAGTGGGAAAAGTTGGATCGGTTGCATAGAGGTTCTGAATTTGGGTTACTATTTTGGGGATCGCAGCAGTTAACTCTTTGGCGATACAGGCAGCCATACGGTGGTAATGAGAATCAGACAATTGATGTCGAGGATAACGTTGGTATCTTGAATGAGACATTCTATAGGGACCAAAAATGAGGATTTATAAGATGAAGGTTAAATTGAGGAAGTCAATAGATTAATAAAATGATTAAGTATATAGATAACTTATGATAACGTTGCCAAGAGAAGTAAAGAGATTTGCGTCATAAGGATTAAATGTGAAAGATTATAAAATGAGGGGGTACATAGCGTAAATAGTTATTAAGTGATGTAGTCAATCAGATTAATGTGTGATGACTACATGAGGAGTTAAGTCAGTTTAATTTAGATTATTAAGTTAACAATAAACTAACGAAATATAAATCGTGGGTGTTGGCCTCCCAAAAGCTTTCCATGGCAATTTGAATGGCCCAACGAACTAACGAAAAAAAACAACTAAGTTGGACAGCCCATGAGCGTTACAAGGCAATTTGATTGTCCCAACTAATTAACGAATTAACAATGCAATGAAGTTTGTCGGCCCAATGAGCGTTACACGGCGTTTTAACCGACCAAACTAAATAAAGAACTATCGAAATAAATATAGGTAGTCGGAGTATCTTGTGAATCACCACGTTGATCACTCCAACAAAATACGAAAACAAGCTAAGAAATGGATAGTAGGTGTACCCATGGGTTCCATGGATTTTTCACCCAACTAACCATTTAAATAACAGAACGCAATAATCGGGAAACCAGAGTTTAGCCACGAATCACCGTGAATTCGGTTAAAATCAACCTAAGGTGTCGATCATATGGCATTTATGGTCTCGCTCAGGTCCATAGGGTTACCGTGGTCAGATTATCACCCAAGTAAGGAATAGCGTCTTACCTTTGTTTCTTGGAACCGTTTTGCCAATGCCCAACTCACAGTATCTCTTCCCCTTTCATTTATCATAGGGACATGCCACATAACCTAGCCTCAAGGTTTACGAGTGAAAACAACATGTGGGAATTCTTAAGGAATTTCCCGGAAATAAAAGCAATTTAATTTTGGAAAAGTTTTCTATGAATGTTGAGGCATAGCCTCGGAGTTTGTGTGTGTGTGCATAACAATACAATAGATAATAAATAATAATTATATAAGAAAGTTGTAAACAATTTAAAATTAAACACATAAAGGTAAACAGATAGGCACGTATGGGGCTCCTAAACATGTGTCTAGGGCAATATCTAACAACATATCTTAAACCTTCGGCTTTGATACCAATCTGTCACACCCCAACCTACGGCGGAAATGTCTGAGCACGATCTGATTGTCACAGCTCTCAAGGTTACTATCATGCACAATATTTAAATGGCAATATCTATTAATTTAATTAAGTTTTCAAATAAATCAAATACAGCGATTACATAATCCATAAACATACAACAATACAACTTATATCACCAATGATCTTGATTAATTATTTTCTAACTTAAATTCTTCACTAAGTCTTCACAAAGTCTTGCAACTAATTCAAGCGATAACCCGCATATGCGTATAAAATAAAATTTTGTCAACAACACATGTTGAGTGAGCAACACACCAGTTTAGTTATACATATAGTATATATAACAAAATATGTAGCTGCAACAAACAATATGAGTATAAAAAATTAACCAAATGAGCAAAGATAACTGAGATATTAGAAGCACAAAGGCTAATGACTGGCGTATGATCATACTAGACTGAGATTATGTTGGACCTCTCCGAATACGGAAGCATACAAAGCAAATAAGCACATAAACAAGTAAGGTATAAGTTGTTAACACATAAGACAAAGTTGCAGTTTTGAGTATAAGTATATATGAGAAATATATTTACGCATATGTCCCCAAAACGTAAGAAAACAAGTAAAATAGGGGAATGTGGTACTCACCTCAGCAATAAGCAAGTGTTGGAGGACGATAAAGAAACGAATATTACGAGTTATGCTTGTCACGACGTATCAACGGAAATCCCTAAGTATTAATAATCGAGAAATACTACAAGTTAACAAATGGTCTACTAAAGATTTAAGTATATTTGAAACGGAAAAACGAGAGTTTAAACGAGTTATCTAACGTTGATTTTATAAAAGAATTTTACAATTATAATATAAATAACAACATAAATCATTTTCTCATTATAAGTATTTTAATTAAAGTTGTAATGATTTATATAAAATATTTGTTTATGAAATCATTTGTCCAATACTTATTTTAAAAAATAAGATATATTTACTTATGTATTAATAGATACTACATGATAATAGTAAGTTGTGGTCTATGAAATAATAAATTATTTAAAGTAAATAATGATTTCTTATCAATAATTATAAATAATAATTCATATAAGATAAAATTATTTATAAAAGACTTTTGTAAAAATACGTATAACTATATTTTGAATATCTTTATTACATGACTATATTATGAAATTTTTTACATTAACACCTTGTCATTAAAATCTTTATCAATTAACAATTTTTAACACCTATATATATATATATATACATGTAAATAAATGATTTTTAACAAAGATTCGGAAAACAACTAGTAAATGTGTCGGTTTCATAGAAAAAATAGTGATCTATTATTATATTTATAATACTAATAATATAGTTTAAACGATTAATGAGTTAATAATGTCTTAAATGGAAAAATGGAAAAACACTAAAAATTTGGGCTTATAAAAATATTGACTGTTTATGATTTTATAATAATTTATAATGTTAATTAATGTTTAATTATCGTTAATAAACATTTAAAGAAAAGTTCCAAAAATTATAAAGGCAAACAGGGCTTCCGGGACTCGAACCCGCGCAGCAGGCCGTCTCAAATCAACACACACACGCATACAACCAACTGAATTGGCGTGTTATGTGTGTAAAACATGAGGCAGATAGAACTTAAACAACTCAGACGTGAAACTGATTATATGAACCCAAGATTGATCAATCGATCAATCTGTTGATTGATGATTCAATCAACCTTAGGGTTTATGATTAGGATAGAAAAACGAATTCGTTGGATATATATAATACCTATAACGATTTCGTTCTGATGGCGTATTATAAGCAAACCCGACGGCAACCAGGGAGTACGAATAGAGGGGCAGCAGCTCGCTAAACTTCAATTAACTGATAGGGTATGGTCGTGAGGTGGTATAGAGGGTCCAGATGAAGTTAATTTAATTATTACGTTGTTTATATAACGAATCACGTGCATGTATACGACGGCTTCAATATAACAATAAATATATAACAATTGATTCGTGTTTCCTAATTACAGACGTAGGTTAGGCTGTTTATGGCAAGAGTAAAAAAAGAATGAATCAATTTCCAAATTAAAGCCGATAATTGGGGTCCAAGCTAGCCAATGGGTCACGGGTTTGCGATGCGGGTCGGGTTAATGGTTATATGGATTAAAGGATCAATTATAATAAAAGAATAATATATATTGTATTTACACTTTAATCCCTGGAGGTTCAGGGTGGATACAAAATGAGGTTATAGTTTTAGTTTAGGGTTAAAATTGCCATATCTTGAAAGTTGTAAACATATATTAAATAAATAACTAGGAATAATATTATAAAAATTTATTTACTCGATAAACGCGATAAAATTTCCCGAACATAAAAAAACGAGTCGGGTTAAGACTATTAAATATAAATCTGGAAAATCCGAGTTGTTACACGTTGTGCCACGTGGTGACACGTACATGTGGACACGTGTCAACACCTGTCAGACCACGTCATCGCGATACATGATGACGTTGGGTCTTTGAGGCGTCGTGTATCACTCCACCGCCCATTCTTGGGTTTGTAAACAGGCCATTCGCGATACGCGATGGGCTTGTTATCTGATCCGTCACGTATCGCGACGGGACAGGGAAACAGATTTTTACATTTTTGGTCATTTGACTTAGAAACTTGGCGCTTTTGGTCCGAAACTTTCATGATGTTACAACCTCCCCACCTTGGAATGAATCTCGTCAGCGAGATTTACTCTTAGAACAAGTGAGGGTACTTTTTCTTCATTTCGGATTCAAGTTCCCAAACGTATTCGAGGCCTCTTCGTGAGTCCCACTTTACTTTGACCAATTACAACGTTCGTCTATTTTATTTCTTTGTTTTAGAATCTTTGATTTGTAATGGTCGTTCTACAAATTTTAAAGTTTCATTTATCTCGATGTCTTTTAGAGGCATTGACAAAGATTCATCGGGTAAGAATTTACGCAGATTTGAGACGTGGAATACATCACGTATCCCTTTCATTTCTTCGGGTAGTCGTAGACGGTAAGCGACAGTACCGATTCACTGGAGTATTTCAGAAGGTCCTACGAAACGTGGACTTAACTTTCTTTTATTTCCGAAGCGAACGACACCTTTCCAAGGCGATACTTTTAACAAGACTCTATCGCCTACATTGAATTCTAACGGCTTACGACGAGCATCGGCGTAACTCTTTTGGCGATCTCGCGCCGTCTTAAGTCGTTACGGATTTGAAACACCTTGTCGGTAGTTTCTTGGACTATCTCGGGTCTAGACAATTGATTATCTCTGGTTTCAGACCAGCACACGGGCGTCCTATATTTTCGGCCGTATAACGCTTCAAATGGTGCAGCTTGAATACTCGTGTAAAAACTATTATTGTAAGAAAATTCCATTAGGGTAAGATGGCCGTCCCAACTCCCACCTAAGTCTATATCACAAGCTCGGAGCATATCTTCAAGCGTTTGAATAGTTCTTTCGCGTTGCCCATCGGTTTGAGGATGATAGGCAGTGCTAGATTCAACTCGGTTCCTAACTCTTATTGGAAGCTTTTCCATAATGAGACGTAAAAAGACTGTCTCAATCAGAGATGATAAACAGAGGCACTCAATGCAAAGCAACAATCTTGTTCACATAGATTCGTGCTAATCTATCCATCGAATAGATTTCGTTAATAGGTATAAAATGTGCGGAGTTTGTTAGCCTATCGACGATAACCCAGATTGCATTATGCTGATGAGTTGTTTTCGGGAGTTTCGTGATGAAGTCCGTTGTTATAATTTCCCACTTCCAAACAGGGTGTTCTGTTTGCTAAAGCAATCTCAAGGGCTTTTGATGTTCATCCTTGACTTTCAAACATGTCAAACATTTTGCCACATGCAAAGCCATGTCCTTTTTCATTTCATTCCACCAGTAGTTTGGCTTGGCTTAAGGTTTTGATACATTTTGTCACTACCGGGGTGCATCATGTACTTGGACTTGTGAGCTTCGCTCATGATCTTTTCATGCAAGTCTCCAACGATTGGTACCCAAATCCGGTTTCCCATTCTAAGTATACCATCGTCACCTTTGACCAATGAGTCAATGGTGTCGTTACGTTTTTCATCGGATATTTTTTTTCCACTGATTGCTTGGAGTTGGGCTAAACGGATTTGCTCGATGAGATCAATTTGAAGTTCAAGTCTCAATGCTCGAACTCTTTTTTGTTTCTCATGTTCCTTACGACTAAAGGCGCCAGCCACGACGTTGGCTTTACCTTCGTGATAGACAATCTCACAATCGTAATCGCTCAGCGTTTCCATCCACCTTCGTTATCTCATATTGAGTTCCTTTTGGCGAAGATGTGTTTCAGACTTTTGTGATCGGTATACACGATAAACTTGACTCCATAGAGATAGTGCCTCCATATCTTTAAGGCAAAGATTATGGCGCCTAACTCTAGATCGTGAGTTGTGTAGTTCTTCTCGTGTACCTTGAGTTGACGTGAGGCGTAAGTGATTACTTTCTTGCGTTGCATTAGTACGCATCCTAAGCTGGAGTGAGACGCGTCACTAAAGACAACAAAGTCCTCGGTACCTTCTAGCAATGTCAATATAGGTTCTGGGGTGAGATTTTGTTTGAGTATATCGAACGCCTCTTGTTATTTGGTTCCACATTCATACTTGATATTTTTACGAGTCAAAGAAGTTAGGGGAACAACGATTCGAGAGAAGTTTTCTATGAACCTACGGTAGTATCCAGCCAAACCTAAGAAACTTCGGATATCGGTTGGCGATTTTGGAATCTCCCACTTAGAGATAGCTTCAATCATTGCGGGATCGACTTGGATTCCGTTCACTATTATGATGTGTCCAAGAAATTGCATTTCATGAAGCCAGAACTCGCATTTTGAGAACTTGGCGTACAACTTCTTGTTTCTAAGTAATTCAAGCAAGATTCGGAGATGTGAGACATGATCTTCCTTTAACTTAGAATAAATAAGTATGTCGTCGATAAATACGATAACAAATTTATCCAAGTAAGGTTTACAAATTCGATTCATCATATCCATAAACACGGCTGGGGCATTAGTGAGACCAAACGGCATGACCATAAACTCATAATGTCCATACCGTGTTTGGAACGTGGTTTTTGGAATGTCTTCGGATTGAACTTTGAGTTAGTGATAGCCGGAACGCAGATCGATTTTTGAGAAATAGCTTGCGCCTTGCAGTTGGTAGAATAGATCTTCGATTTGAGGTAGAGGATATCGATTCTTGTTGGTGACTTTGTTTAAGGCTCGGTAGTCGATACACATGCGCATTGATCCATCCTTCTTCTTGATAAAAAGAATTGGCGCTCCTCACGGTGATGAACTTGGGCGGATGAAACCCTTCTTGAGTAGCTCGTCAAGTTATTTCTTTAATTCCTTCATCTTGGTCGGTGCTAAACGATAGGGGGCTTTGGCAATTGATCAATCCTAAATTCGACTTGTCTATCGGGAGGAATACCAGGGAGTTCGTCAGGAAAGACATCGGAAAAGTCGGAGACAAAAGGTACGTCCTTTATCTACTTCGGTTTGGATTCTTAGGTGACGTAGGCCATGAATGCTAAGCATACTTGATTTAAACACTTGTTAGCCCTAATCATAGAAATTATGCTAACTTGGCCAGCGTCTTTGTAACCTTCAATTCGAATGGTTCGTTTATCAGGGGCTTGAAGTTCGGCGGTTTAGCTATTGCAAATGATACGGGCATGATTATTGGATAACCAATCCATACCAAGTACTATATCAAAACCGGAAAGTCATGGGCAACAATTGAATAGGTAAAACATAACCAGCTAATAAGATTTTTCCGTTTTCAAGGACTTCGTTGATTTTAATAATTTCGCCACTAGCGGTCTCGACGCTTAGAGTTTTATTTAATTTCGTTAAAGGTTCATTTAATAGCTTAGAAAAGCTATAATCTATAAAAATTAAGTTGGCACCCGATTCAAATAGAACTCTAGCATACGTTTCGTTAACTAAGAACGTACCAGTGATGGTTTCCGGTATGTCGACCAATTTCCGGGCGTCAAGCATAAAGACTCTTGCATTGCCCTTCTTTGTTTCATTTTTCTGACCACTTCCACCCGCACCACCAGCAGCGGGCTTGTTCTTGGGGCACTCAAAGCTTAGGTGTCCCATATCCTTGCAGTTATAGCAAGTCATCGTCTTCTTCCAGCAATCGGCCGTTGCGTGGTCGGGTCTATGACATGAGTCACAAACAGTGGTCGTTGAAGAAGGAGAAAAGTGGCATTTACCCTTGTGATACTTTTTGCAAATTTTTCATTGGGTATAGTTGGAATTGAATCCGGTTTTTCGTTGGTCTATACCCTTGCCCTTGAAGCGGGCATAACCTCCTTTCTTGTGGTCGCTCGACGGTACCACTTTCTTATCCTCCTTTTTGTTGCGGATCATACCATTCATTAGATAACCAGTCAACTCCATGGCGGAATCGGCGGTTTGTGGAAGGTGAGACCTTACCATGTCGTGGATTTACCACGGTAGTCCCTAAACATATCTTGTGACTTTGCTGGACTCAGGATTTACCAGCTGGGGCACGAGTCGACAATACTCGTGAAACTTGGTGTTGTACTCGCGGAGGTTTGCTCCTACGACTTTATGATTGAGAAATTTGGTTTGGATTTTTGTCGGTTTCGTGCATCGGACATAACTTAGCCAACACCATCTCCTTAAACTCTTCCCACATCAAATTATACAACACTTGTCGTCCCTTGCTCATGATTAATGTATTCCACCACTCTAGAGCTTCGCCTTTGAACATTTGGGCCGTGTATTGAATTTGCTCTTGCTCGGAGCACTTGCTAATAATCAAGATCGACTCCATTTCCTCCAACCATCTAAGTGTTGCAATGGCGCCTTTGTAGCCATAGAATTCTTTGGGTCCGAAATTCTTAAAGTCTTTAAACGAGCAGCTTTCAATCTTAAGTTTCTTAAATTTGTGTTTAATGCCACTGTCAACATTTGATTCATGGACACTTTCTTCAAGATGTGATGAATTAGGACGTGGTTTGGATTTAACGGATTTTCGAGAATGTTCTGTGGAATGGGTTTGCTTAGATTGGGTCCTAATGTGAGATTCGGCTCTCACAGCTTCTATCTTTTGTATTTGATTCATGTATTTTTCAGGAATTTGTTTTTGTTCATGATTATTTTTGGCGTGATTATCTTCCTCTTTGCGAGAAGCTTCCAAGTTATGAACATTTTCTTGATTTGACATTTTCTGAAATATTTACATTTACTTATATATATCAATAATGATATCTATACATATATATATTATTACTCCCAAACATATTTATGTACATATCTTTACTCGATATATATATTTATTCTTATCCTTACTTATAACGATTTATCGTCCTTATTTTAAACACACAAAGTTACACATAAAATATTAAAAACACTTTATCACTTTTTCTAATCCTTCATGAACTTCTTCACCATCTTAGTCATTTTGTTGCACTTGTGGAGAAGCTTGTTTCCCATTTTCTTATTTTTGTTTCCATTTTTTGAAACTTTCTTCCTTAACTCATCAGTCTCGTGCAGTGCTCGATCGACATGCTTTTCTTGGGATTGTGGAGTGACGTTTGGGTATCTGTATTGTGGAGGCGGATCTCGGTATCCCATCATCACGATGTCATAGTGAGTCTTTGGATATGGTGATGATATCACGTCAGACGGGTAATTGAAGAATGTTTCGGTGGCTTCATTTTGTTGACGTATCTCATCTGCTTGTTCAGCAATTGACGGGATCTTTCCTTGATATGGTGGAAAGTTTGGTGATGACTTATTCTTGAGTTCTTGAAGGTATTGCACATAGGGGTCTACAGATCCATAACTTTGATTCTTATGGAAGAATGGTTGCACACATCCCTGACTTGGTGGACAATCACAATCTGGTGGTTCCTCCATTGAAGTTGGACTGCTTCAGTGATTTCTTCATCAGGTTCTTCCTCAGGTTCTTGCTCTTCTTCCGTATCTTCCTCTTCTTCGGGGTCTTCATCTTCTTCCATTAACTTTGCAGCTTCAGCCACCAAAGGGTGCAGACGATAGCTTTCATATGGGTAGATAACTCTCATTTTTGGCTTCCGTGAGGGACCTTCAAGGGTGTTGGGTTGGGAATCAACGGAATTGTATGTAGAGGTTCCGGTATGCCATCGCCTTTGGTCGGAGTGGCATTGCATCCAGTCGGAAGAATCAGACTCGGGTTCCATTTTGATTTGTTTGTTCGCCAAAAATGCGTAAGATGGATGAGGGTTGGTGTCAGATATATCGGGACGTCGGATGGGTGACTCTCCGAAATGTTCGATGGGTGGTAAGTAGGAATATCGGACGGATGATACATCGGTATTCTTGATGGGTGGTAACTCGAATGTCTTGGGGGATCGTTCCTTTGCATCGATGGATCATCGGATATGTTGATTGGTAGTTGTTCAGTGCCGGGAAAGTAAACCTGTGTTGGTCGGTCAAGTGGAGGATCTTGATAAAAGAAGTCTTCGTAATAATTCTCGCTCATGTTATCCTTGGGAAGGGGTTCAGGGTTTCCAGCTCTTTTTCCGTTGTTTACAAAGCTTTCCATCATCTTCTTGAAAGACATCTATGAGTTGGGTGGTTTAGATTGAGGAGAGATAGAAAATGTTACCCCATTAAAGTCAGGTTTCGCCTTTCTACCACGCCATTTTGTTGTGGCGTGTACGGGGCGGTTAAATGCCGAATAATTCCACTTTCATCGCAGAACCTATTGAAATCACGTGAAGTGAATTCTCCTCCCCTATCGGTTCGGAGAATTTTCATTGGTAAACCCGCCTCCGTCTCGATCAGGGCTTTAAACCTCTTAAAACTTTCAAATGCTTCACCTTTTTCTTTCAATAAAAACGTCCACATGTATCGTGAGTAATCGTCTATAATAACAAAGACATACCTATTACCCGAGATAGTGGATGGGGTTATTGGACCGCACAAGTCACCATGAACTAACTCCAAAGGTTGGGATACTCTAAACGAGGATGTAGCCGGAAACGAACGCCTCGTTTGTTTACCCACCAAGCACGATTCACACAACTGATTTTCGTGTTCAACATGTGGTAAACCTCGTACAAGATCCTTCTTAGCCATCGATTTCATTAACTCGAAATTGGTGTGCCCAAGTCTTGCGTGCCAACGCCATGCATCATCTTCAATCTTTGATTGCAAACACACGGGAGCTCCAATTTTCATTCGTATTTTATAGTCGGTTTTCGGATCTCTTGACCTTCATGAGTAACCTCCCGTTCTCATCGTACATGGTCAGAAGATCGTGTTTCATCCGAATGTCACATCCGGACTCCGTTGCTTGACCGAGACTTATTATACTATTTTTTAACTCCGGAATATAATAAATCTCGGTTAGCAAGTCTTGGTCACCCGATTTTCCTTGGAAAAGAATTGAGCATTTTCCCTTGATTTGAACAAATGACCCATCTCCGAACTTAACCCTCCAGGTTATGTTCTCGTTTAACTCTAAAAAATAAGACCAGTTTCCGGTCATATGATTACTTGCCCCATTATCCAAATACCATACATCATCTTCGACCCGTTCGGTCTCGTATTTCTTTGGTATTAGGTTTTGTTCATTTAAGAACACAACTTGATGCATATACGCCGCATCATCAAAAATTTCACGGGCTTCAGTTTTGTTTGCTTCTTGACCCTTTTGAACTCGGTCCAGGCAACCGGATGCAAAGTGACCAAACTGGTCACATCGGTAACATAAAATCTTTGACCGATCTTTCTTCACCCTTACTTTTCCCCGATTTGATGACCCTTGTTCGGTACTAGGGGTTCGGTATTGGCCATTGAAACGGCCTCGACCGCGACCTCGTCCCCCATTAGATTCAAAACTTCTATGACTTGATGAATCATATTTACCGAATAAAAGTTTACCTTGGTCACCCCCTTGAATTTCTTCTTCTCGGATTCGCTCCTCATAGGCTCGGAGTCGGCCTACAAAATCTTCAAATCCCGTTTTATTGAGATCCAACATTTGCTCAAGCGAAGCAACCATTTGAATATACTTCGATCTTTGGAGACTTTTGAGAAACTTCTTTACCAACCTTGCTTCATCTATAACTTCGCCGAGAGCCGCTGATTTCGAGGCAATGCTCGATAACTTGCCCGCAAAGTTATCTATGGAATCTGACTCGTTCATCTTCATATTGTCAAATTCCATTGACAAGGTTTGGAGACGTGCTTCTCTAACCCGTTCGGCACCTAAGTGTCGGGTTTTAATCGAATCCCACATGGCTTTAGCAGTTTCTTGATCTCCAATTTGCATGATCAAGGTTTCGGGTATGGATTGAAACAACAAGGCCATAACCATGTCATTTTTGTCTTCATCGGGGACACCTGAGTTGATGGTGTCCCAAACTTTGTGAACTCTTATGACTACTTTCATCCTCATAGCCCCCACGGTATAGTTCGTTGTAGTTAACATTGGACATTGAACGGAAGATGGCCCGTTCTCTTTCCTCTTTGGCGGCGGCGATGGAGTCGTGTCACCCATGGCTACTCAAACCCAACTTGTTTGAATAAAGTAACAACTGAACGAACTATGTTATCGACAATGACAACAACTTCTTTGGGAGATCAAACCAACTTGTTTGATCAACCACGATAACAACTTTTTCAGGAAATCAAACCAACTTGTTCGATCGAGACATCTTCTTTGTTGGCCGTTAATTATCGCGTTCTTGAACCGAGCTTTGATACCAATTCAAGAATGATAAACGATAATTAACGCACAACTTAGAAATAATCGACTTATATTATAACCAGAAAATATAACTCAAAAAATTGATTACAATAACTTTGGTAGTGATGGTGGTGATTGTTGTGTTTGTTGTTGTTGTTGTTGTGTTGTATCTAACACTAACTTTGTACATCTATTTATACTAGTAACCCAACTTGGTCACCAAGCATAATATGTGGTCACCACTCAACTTGGCCACCAAGGTGAACTTGGGCAACAAGGTCAACTTGGCCAACAAGGTGACCTTGGCCACCAAGCATATGGAATGTTTCATAATACCCCTTAGACTTTAACCGACTTGTTAAAACCTCTTAGGCCGGTTCACCGACTTGTGACCCGGAATAGAAATTAATCCAAAAAGTATAAGTAAGGAGACACATGGGAAAGATGTAGTAGATCGAGGAGGCCCGAATGACTGTGGGCCGGAGTTGGTGGAACTCATCGGCTTTAGGGTCTCGGGATAGAAGGGCGTGACTCTGCGATTTGATTGATTTCAAGAGAAAAGGAAGGGTTTGATTGCATAAATGGTAAGCTATGTTAAAGCTTACTCTTTGTTACGGGTAACAAATAAAAGCATAAGGGCGAGCTTGTTAGGGGATCGATGTGCAAATTTAGTTTTGTTAATTTTAGATTTCATATTCGTTGTTGGGTTACTTCTTGCTAGAGGTTCCCTTTTATTATTATCTTTTTTGATAAAATTTGGCTTTTAAGAAAAAAAAAATGTAACAACATGCATATTTACTTAAGTTAAAGTTCCTAAAAACTATTAACCAAACTTAATAAACTTAATAACCAAACTACATATCATACCAAAATTTTAAGTTCAAAACGATCCATAGACTGTTCAAATACATATGACTTTTGTGTGCCTTCAAACACGTACAACTGCAAAACAAAGTCTTTGATCAACCCTAAACGACAAAACCTGTATCACCATATTTTCTTTCAACCTGTTTCTATGCACAAGTGTGTTCCAATTTGTTTTAAGCACATAGTTTTCATGTTTCATCTTCCAATGTGCAAGATTCAACATTAACTTGCGCCTTTACGGATCAAACACCTCCACACTTATAGACTCTCTCATCTCAAGTTTATGCTTCTCGTTCATCATCAAGAAGCCATTATTAATTACTTGTAACACGGGCATCAAGAGCCGGCCTTGGCTTACGTTACAATCTGATCTTGTGAGCGTCTTCTCGATCACCAACTCCGCCTCCGACCCACCTATACTTGTTATAAATTCTTGTATATCCATCTCACCTTCTTGGTTCTCGTCTATAATCATATCAACATTAGGGTTTTCTGGTGGTAAATTAGGGTTTATCTCCAAATTGTTGAACTCCATGACACCACCTTCATTACCATTATTATTATTATTATGCACCATCATCAGTCGCCTCTCTTCAAAACGTTGATAAGCCTCATCATCAATATTATCATAACCGATCATCGAAGAACTAGGGTTTTCTGAACTTGAATGATCTATAATTTCCATATGATCAGCATCAGAACCCACTACAGCAGATTTTTTTCCACCACATTTGATGGTGATTTTCTTGATCGTTGAACGTTGGCTAGAGAATTTGTTTCTTTCTTCGATTTCTCGCAGTCTTTGACGCATGATTTGGGCAGTAGCATCAGGGTTATCATCGCGAAACACCATTAACGACAACAACTTTGCGATTTTCTCCCTGCCTCTTTTCTCCATTGATTTTGTCGTGGTCACTAATTTCCCCATTGATGGATGATGAGAATAGGAAAATATGTAGATATTTATATTGGTTATGAAACTTGGAAATTGGAAACCAAGTGTAACATCCCGAAATTTCAAGATAATATTAATTATATTACTTAATAATAGAGGGAAAGTTTACTCGGGTTATCAGGAAATAAATAAAAGAATAGGAGTTGGTATGGGTCGGGCTAGTGTCGGGTAATGGACGTTGGTTATGGATTTGGATTAATTGAGATGGGTTAAATGAGAATGGGATTTCAGGGATATAAATACCCCCAAAATCCCAAAATATCTTCATTTTCACCAAACTCCCTAACACACACACACCACACACATACCGCCGCCGGACCGAAGGCAGATCCGGCAGACCCGAGTGAGAGAGAGAGCGATTAGTGGTGATAAGCAAGTAAACGAGATCCAAACAAGCTCAAAAAGGTATGATTCTTGACCTTTAAGGTTTAAAGATCCAAGCTTTTTAGTGTATAAGCGATCAAAAATGGTCGGGAAGCGTAGTGGGTGATATTGAACCATAGCAAGGGTGTTAAAATCGCTCAAAATGCTGAAAAGAAACCGAAAAGCGGCTGTCTGGGTAACTTCGCCTTCATCTGGGCAACTTCGCCTTCAACCTGATGAACTTCGCCTGCAAGCTAAGTTCGCCTGATGAACTTCGCCTGCAAGCTAAGTTCGCCTGATGGCAACTTCGCTGAAAAGTTAAGTTCGCCTGATGATAACTTTGCCTGAAGCCAAGTTCGCCTAAGGTTTAACTTCGCCTAAAGCCAAGTTCGCCTAAGGTTTAACTTCGCCTGAAGCTAAGTTCGCCTGAGGTTTAACTTCGCCTAAAGCCAAGTTCGCCTGAGGTTTAACTTCGCCTAAAGTTAAGTTCGCTTAGAAAATAAATTAAATTTTTCCAAGCTGACCTGGCAGCTCGACCCCAGCCAGGGGCTCTGCCCCTTGGACCCTGCTAGGGGCTGCCGCCCCTAGACCCCGCTGCCAGGGGCGCTGCCCCCGGACCCCCGTTCGTTGTGGGTAGTAGTTAAGACTGGAAGATGATATGAGTAGTGATAGTTGTTTGATACGTGTAACTTGTACAGTCAGCCAAGCTCAGATAGAGAAGGGATTTACAGCTATCAGAAAAAGAAGCAGAATTCAGGTGAGTTCTAGCCCCATTTATGTGTTACGTTTTCGGGGCTGTGTGCATACTCAATATGTTTGTTAATACACTTATCCTAAGAGATAAGTGTATGCCTTATATGGATAATGTGAAATATATGAATGATTGCTTGATGGTGCGTGAACGATCTTCGGATATTGCACGTACTGTCAGCTTGCAGCGCTAAGAATAAGGTAAGTATGTTATGTATGTTTATGTGTATGAACATGATAGAGATAATAGAAGAAAGAAATGATAACGTATGGTTGTATGGTTACGAAGTGGGTTCTGAGCCCTAGTAATACTCGAGGAATGTAGGGCGTAATGCTCTTTATAACGTAAGATATGAAAGTAAGATAATACAAAAGAAAGTAAGAAAGTATGAACGAAAGGATATGATTTTATGTGTATGCCGTGTATGGTATATGTGATCGATACGATTGATTGCTTGACGGTACGTGAACGATCTTCGGATATTGCACGTATCGTCAAGGGAAGTGACTAGCTCCTTACATGGATATTAGATAATAAAGTATAGTGTTCCTTTTATGGAAGGTATAGTGTTCCTTTTATGAAAGGTATAGTGTTCCTTTTATGGAAGGTATAGTGTTCCTTTTATGGATAGTAAAGTGTTCCTTTTATGGATAGTAAAGTGTTCCTTCTATGGATAGTATAGTGTTCCTCCTATGGAAATTATATATGGTAGGGTAATGGTTCTTTTAATAAATATTACGTGACGATCCTCCTATGGATATTTATACAAGGTTAAGGTAGTAGTATGTGTCTTCGGATACAGGAAGTAATATATGGGAATAGATTGTATGTTGCCTGATTAACTAGAACTCACTCAGCGTAGCTGACTTTTAGTATGCACGCTGGTGAGCTGATTATAGAGTTAGCATGAGGATGACACACGGTATGGATTGAACGGCTGGCATCTGAAGAAAGAAGTAAAGATGTTTTAAATATAAAGTTTTGTGTTATGGTATCAAAGAAAAGATTTAATGTTTTGTAACAAATGATTGATGTTTTATATTCCGCGAAAAGTTTTAATAAACTCTGATTTAAGAACTGTGTTTATGAGTAAATCCGACGTTAAAGTAGGGCTACCGGGTTCGGAGCCTTACACCAAGTAGAATGCAAACTTGTAAGCTTAAAAAGTGGGAGATTGTAGATGCAGAACCGAATTTTTAGGGTTTTGCCATTAATTTCATGATTATGTACATATCCCAAATCTTTGTTTAACTTTTTGTAATCTTTAGATTTAAAATTTTGAATTATATCATTTAAGAACTCTAAAAAAGTTAATAACTATTAGGAACTCTAAACAACCAAACATTTCTTTAATATTTTTTTTATATATTAACATTATTTAAGAGTAGTTTTATCATATTTTATATAAAAAATTTTAATTACATATATTAATCACAAGTTTACATATGTGTAAAATTTATGTACTAACAAATTTACATAAGTGTAAGACAAAACATAGATATGTATAAAAACTAATTTTCAAAATTGAAATCGTAAATATAAATATAAAAAATGATAAAGCTACACTCAAATAACATTAACATACAATTTTTTTATAAAAAATGTTAGTTTTCAAGGGTTCCTTCAAGTTCTTAAGTAATTTAACAGTTCTGTAATGATACACATCCACTGTGGTAGAAGGTTACAATTTCTTCTTTTTATAAGAAAATTGTTAACCACGCTAGTTTAAAACTTGGAAACTTCTAACTTTTATCTAATTTTTTTAAATAGTGAATAAACTTAAAATAAATATTAATTACACTCATACAATTAGGCTCAAGTAATTCTATAAAGGTGGACAAATTATGAAAATGATTTCTAGCAAAATAGTAATAATAATAATAATAATAGAAAAATTAATAAAAAATCATAACTCAAAATTTAATAAGAAAATAAAAAATGTAAAAACGCAAAAATGTTTCCACCGTCTTTCTCGTTCCAAAAAAAACAAACAACTCGAAAAAAACAAAATGTTGAGAAAAAACATCATTGTGTCTTTTTATTCATCATTGTGTTTTGTGTTTATTTTCGTCATTGATTGTGTATTTTTTTCTTGACATTGTGTCTTTTTTTTTCTTAATATTGTGTTATATTACTCAACATTGTGTTATATTTTATTCGGTATTGTGTTAAATTTTGCGACTTGTTGCGTCTCTTTTTGCGTATTGTTTTGTTCATTTTCGACATTGTGTCTTTTTTCTCGACATTGTGCCTTTTCGTCGTTGTTTTTAAAAGGAGGTGACGAGGGAAACATTTTGTTTTTTTATTTTTTTCGTTTTTTGTTTATATTTTGAGTTAAGATTTTCTTTTCATTTTTTAAATGTTTTATTAAGGAATTTTTTATGTGACTATAAATTCTTCTCACACTTCTCATTTTTGTTTCCTTTCTATTTTAACTTTAACGTTAAAACTACACTCAAAAGGATTATCATACAAATGGGTATTGGATATACATGTTACTTTGTTAAAAATCACCCCTTAGAAATATCACAATTAAAATCTAGTAAATTACTAGATAATTCTATCATTATAGAGAAAATAAAATAAAAATAAAATATTTATGGTTATAGTTTAAGCAAACGGGTATTTATGTTTCATGTAATCGGGTAGGCTATAAACTAATACCATAAATGATAAAGAAAATATAACGAATCATTGTGAGAGAATGAAAAAAGTGGATTTCATTTGGTCAATGAAATAAAATTAATGATTACATATGGAATCACATCCCCTCAAAATTTTTCTTCATACTCTCCATTTTTCATTGCACTCATCTTTCACCATACTCTCTAGAAAGCACCATACCTCGCAACCACCACCACAACTTGACCACCACTGCCACCGCTATCGCCGCCATCACCTGACTGCCACCACCATCGCTGCCACTACCAGCTAATTGCCACTGCCGTCGCCGCTACCACCACCAACACCACCACCTGACCGTCGTCACCACCATCACTACTGCAAAGGTCTTCATCACCACCACCACCACCACCACCATCGTCATCGTTGCTACCATTGTCACAATCGCCATCGTCGCAACTTGACTACCACCGTCACCAGCTAACCACCACCATCGCCGCCCATTGCCATTTTTTTATTTTGTAAATTTCTTTATTTTGATGTATGTATTTTTGTCTATTTCTATTTCATTCATGCGGTTTTTTTCTATCAAACAACATAACATAATAGTTAATTCTATTCCCATAGGTTAATCAAACAAGGCAAATGAATGAAAAGAAACCATTTCATTCTCTTGTCTATTCTATTTCTTTATACACTCAATTCCCCCTCCATGATATTACCTCATACCAAACACACCCTAATTTCATACCCAGATACTTTGCCATGCCTAAAGTTCATTCCTATACCTATATAAGCACAAAAGTAAGTTGGCACCAAAAAATGATGATTGGTAGTTAATTTAACCGCTAAAAGTAAGTAAAGAAAACTACCCTAACTAACCCGCTAAACATAAGTTTAACGATTCTAATAATGTGACCTAGACAGAGTAATTACATGACATCATAGTTTAGCTTATAATCTCAATATTACACACATGTTAATAGGGTGAGTAAATACCGAACCATGACCAAGACCAAAAAATTAATCGAAATTAACCGTAATCGAACAAAACTGACTTTATGATTTAGTAAAATTGATTAACCGATCATTCGGTTATGGTTACAGTTAATGTGGCTTTGTCAACCGACTTTAACCAAAGCCAAACCTTGTATGCTTGTAATTTTTTCGAGTTTTAAACCTCCATTTCCACCTTAGAATACATAAATGTATGTTGCAGTTGCCTATAACATTGCTTGAGATAACTAAGCTTGGAACCGACATTTCCTTTTCGAAATTTTACAATGTACTTGGAACACCATAACCGACCAATTTTCAACAAGAACAAAGGAAAAAGAATATATTGCACGATTAACGAAATTTAATCGAATTCGATCCATACCGAAAATTAACTGACCATTTAGTTATGGTTATATATATAGTTCAACAATCTTCCATAACCAAAGCTCCATTATGATTATGGTTATGGTTATGGTTAAGCTCCCATAACCGGACCAAGCCAACTTTGCACACCTCTACTGATATTATCCTAAACAACTTTAACATATATATTATCATGGTTATGTATGATGACATATATTAATGTGCGGCAGATGGGCAAATTTAAATATTATAATCCCTTCATACACAAACCAAGGCCTTTAGGCGAGGTGCCGGGAAAATGCTTTGCTAGCCATCAAGGCGCTCCGACGACCTTCGTTCAAGATTCGAGTTAACCACAGGAAATTGTGGACAAGCTAGGTTGAAACATCAAAAAAATTGTTTGTAACCAATCGTACACAAGCTTGAAAAATGCCTAAAACCTCGAAGGACGGCATGCTTATGCTATACATTTAACTTCATCGTGTTTTCTAAGATTAGACCCAAGGCTCACCATCTGCAGTGACGTAGCAAGAAATTTTTTCCTATGGGTTTGAAATATTTCGGTGCTCTATTTTTTCATCGTCAAAGTTTTCGGGCCTGAATTGGCCGGGCCCGTCATTCGGCCAAATAAATAAAATGTATCACAACCATAACCAAAGTACATCATAAGCATTAAAATAAAATCCAAAGTCAAATTAAATAAAAATGTTTAAATATTATAATTTTTCTATACGCGTTTTCATGTATTGAAAACGAATATAAAATCTCGACCACGACTGCCATAAAGAACTTATTTTCAATATAAAAAAAACAATCATTTTTCATATAACCGCTACACGTACGATTAGTTCAAATATTTTGTTTAAAATGATGATGGAGGAAATCAAAATTAAAGGAGTATATTCTTATGGATAAAAATAGGTGGCGATGAGAGGAACTTGATTGATCGAGTTTGTAATTAAACATTTAAAAAAAGTTGAAGTTTGGGGTTGTACGCTCCCGCGTTTCTAGTTTCTTGCTAGGCATTGGAGTTTTTTTTAATAATATTTAGTCGTTAAAAATAATAAAAATAAATATAGATCAATGATGACGATCATTAAACAAAATACGGTGCCACATATATTATTATAGGTAAAACAATATTTGTTTGGACATATATTTTTGTGAGCGCAAAGAAATTCACAAGACTTCCCTCATATCATCTTTTTCTCCATAGATGCCCAAAAATAAAATGACATGTACTCAAAGCTGAAGAAAACGACGTCGCTGTCTTTCTCTAAAATCCAAGTTTTTTTTTCACCGGCGAACAGTGAAATGTCAGAGATTTCGTGGCACTGGGTTCGTTCGCTGAAAAAGAATGGGTTCGCTCGTTAAATTGTACCTATAAGTTATATATAAAACTGAAAATGGACCGTTTCGGCCGAACCCGGTGACTTGAATATGGCTCTGCCACTGACCATTTACCTCTAGAGTGCGACTTGTGTATTTGACAACTATGACTAGGGATATGCAAACGACAAAACCCGACCCGACCCAAGAGAATCCCGACCTGAGGACTGACGTGTATGAATTATAAAGACTTAATGCTGGACTGGTTAGGGATAATCGGGTTCGGTCCTACCTGTGGTCTATTCATCGGTTCTCTAGAATAGAACCGAGACCGAAAAATTTCCCGTTATGTAGGTCTTAATTACAGAAAAACATATGGTCTGGACCAGGGAAAATGATGCGGATGAGGTTGAAATGCATCGTTTAAAAGATTAACAATAACCCACAACCAAACGGGTAAATTTTCATGTATTTTTTTTGCAATTTTCTTCATGATCGATTAGCATTCTCATTAAAGTATATGTTCAGTTAGGCCTGTGCATCTTTTGATTTTATTGATTTGTAGAATTTGATTGTTCAATTTTGGTGTTTAATTGATTGATATGGGCTTAATTTATCTTTTGATTAAGTATGCCTTCCAAGTGTTTGATGAAATGTCTTACGAACTAGCAAAGATATAAACATATCAGTATTAGTTTGATAGAATATAGAACCACAAGAATCAAATTGTTTTTAGATTGGCAATAACAGTTTGAAAGGTTGAATTGGTTTTTTATTTACATTCAAACAAAAACAGAGCCACACATATGTGTAATTCATTAGGGCTAATGCGTATATTTTTGTGCATATATCGGTTATTCGGGTTTGTATGGGTCTTCTGGGGCAGATACCCGAACCCGACCCGAAACCGATTTGAATAGATATTAAGGACCGAAATCATTTGTATAAAATTAGGATCGGTCCGGTTTTGGGTTTTTTCAGGTCGGTTCATCGGGTTTTGTAAGGCCCCGAACCCGGTAGCCTTACTTTAGCGTCGGATTTACTCATAAACACAGTTCTTACAAATCAGAGTTCATTAAAACTTTCGCGGAATATAAAAACTTTCATGAAACGTTACAGCTATCCAAAACTTGCCTTAATTAAACATTCTTGTCTTTCAAAATAAACGTAATTACATTAAAACATCTTGAGTCTTCAGATGCCAGACTCCTATTCACCCACCATGTGCCCGCTCAAGCTAGCTGTCTCATTCTACTCACCTGCGTGCATATTAAAAGTCAGCTACGCTAAGTGAGTTCTAGTTAATCGGACGCCATACAATACATACACATACATACATATCCGAAGATACATATCCATACTTAACTAGTTACCCTTCTGTTCTACATACATACTTACTACCATACATACATACATATCTACAATCACTAACCTCAGTCTACCGAGAGTACGTTCATAGTCCGCCGTCTATACCTGTACTCAAGGTCGTGAACACGTAAAAGGTCCGCAGTCCTTACCTATGTTCGCCATTTATGGTACGTGCAAGGTCCGCAGTCCTTCCCTATACCATCCTACATCCACAACACGTACAAGGTCCACAGTCCTTCCTTATGTTGAAACCTAAACCATAGCACGTACGAAGTCCGCAGTCCTCCCCTATGCTACCACAATACAAATACAGCACGTATAAGGTCCACAGTCCTTTCCTATGCTGATGCCTATCTATAATACGTATAAGGTCCGCAGTCCTTAACTACGTTGTCGTCTATTATCTGTAACACGTATAAGGCCCACCGTCCCTATCTACGTTTACATCTATCGTCTACATTACGTATAAGGCCCGCAGTCCTTAACTACGCCATCACCAGCCGAGTCTATGTCCGACAGAAGCTAGAGGGATTTGCCATCCTAACTTACTATGTCGAACGTAGAACTCACATACCATTCGTGTACCTGTATACACATACTTCACATATAAAATAATTACATTATAGCTTAAGAACACTCTAGGCGTTCTTTACATCATTCATTTAACAACCATACCCCTTGTCGATACGTGCAATATCCGAAGATCGTTCACGCCCCGACAAGTATTCATTTGTAATGTTCATACATCTTTGATATATAATATTCGTACCTTTATTTTTAACCTGACAGTACGCGCAATATCCGAAGATCGTTCGCGTACCGACAAGCAATCATTCATATCCATCACATATATCACATATGGCATACACTTATCACTTAGGATAAATGTATTAACAACACATCGAGTATGCACACAGCCCCGAAAACATAACAAGGAATGGGGCTAGAAACTCACCTAAACACGGTTACGCTCTCCGTTAATAGTTATCCCTTTCTTCAGTTGTGCACGGCTGACTGTATAACAAGTATATGTATCAATTAACTACTACTACTCATGTTGTATTTCTATCTTTATATGACCCACAACGAACGGGGGTCCGGGGGCAGCGCCCCTGGCAGCGGGGTCTAGGGGCGGCAGCCCCTAGCAGGGTCCAAGGGGCAGAGCCCCTGGCTGGGGTCGAGCTGCCAGGTCAGCTTGGAAAAATTTTATTTACATTAACTGTCTTAACACATTTTCCATTAGGTTTTTAATTTATTTTCTAATCGAACTTGACTTTAGGCGAAGTTAAACCTTAGGTGAACTTAGCTTTAGGCGAAGTTAAACCTTAGGCGAACTTAGCTTTAGGCGAAGTTAAACCTTAGGCGAACTTAGCTTTAGGCGAAGTTACCAGCTAGGCGAACTTGGCCATAGGCGAAGTTAAGCTTTGAAGGCGAAGTTAAGCTTTGAAGGAGAAGTTATTAGTTTGCAGGCGAAGTTGCCCAGTTCGCAGGCGAAGTTGCCCAGTTCAGCTACGGGTTTGGTTTTTATCAAGCATTTTGGCGATTTTAATACCCTTGTTATGGTTCGACATCACCCACTAACGTTCCCTAACCGTTTTCGGTCGTATATAACCCGTATATACTATAAAGCTTGGACCTTTAAGTAAAAACGTTCAATACTACGTAAACTTTAAAGGTCAAGAACATACCTTTAGCGCTCGTTCGATCTTGGTTAGCTTGTTTATGCACTCTAGATCTCGTGTAATAAGATCTAATACCAACTAACGTTTACTCTCTCTCGGGTTTTGCTCGTTTATGGTGTGTGTGTGTGTTTGGAGTGTGTAGAGATTATGATGGAAATGAAATGAGGGTTTAGGGTTTTAGGTTGGTTTAGGGGATATTTATATCCCTTAAAGCCCATGGACCTAAAGCCCATTCTCATTTATCCCATCTCAATTAATCTAAATCCATGATCCGTTCTTTACTCGATATTAATTAATTAATAACGCGAAATCACTAAACGTAACTTTCTTTATTCAACAATATAAATTTTAGGATGTTATAGATTTTTTTAGATCCAACCTTAATTCTGCCCCCCTAAATGTGACCCGAATCCCATAAACAGTTAAAAATATCCATGGAAGTTAACTTAGTAACAGTACTTTGGAAATTTTGTTGGAGCACCATTAATATAACTTATTGATAATTCGATATTAAATCAAAAATTTTAAAATAACGTCCTTTCCTTTACTAAAATTATAAATCGGACCTTTTACTTTGGTAGTTTGGTTTGAATTTTAAATAACTCTATGGATTTTAAAATGTAGCTTTCTCACACTCCGACCAAAGGCGGCGTAACATGCCAGGGTGCAACGGATTGCTCAAGAACATAAGACACTATTAAAGTGACAATATTTAACCAGCTCATTTTCTTCATTTAATCATCAAAAGTAACACAACATCGTCATACAAAATAGCCCCACATGTAAGAAATAAATTGTTTTATTCTTCTAATAACCTAAACGGTCTCAAAATAAAATAGCGTCTTCATACTCCAATCAACCAATAATCAAACCTATAACAATGCATAAAATATAATTTATCAACACGTATGTTGGTGAGCAATTTCATAGTTTTGAGTACGTATAATATGAGGTAAAATCCACAACTCGTATATGAAACTATAAATAAAAGCAGCAATTGCGGTATATAAACCATAAATAAATGAGAATCCTTTCTAATTGGTAACAGCCAACATACTTAGATAATGAGGCCCTATTCAACTAGCACAAGGCTAGAATAGTTAGGGGTGCGTATGATCATACTTATTGAGGTTCAACAACAATAAAATAAACACTCGTGCACATAAAGCATATGAAACATATATCACACAATAGAGCAATTATTCTAAGTATCATACACGCTAGAGTTTGTGGTTTGAGGATCAAGTATATTAAATCATTCTTGTTTGGAATAAGTATGCATGTTACCCCCAAAGTATAAAAATAAAAACGGGGGATGAAATGTACTCACGTGAAATAAATAACTTGAAGGATTAGTTTGCGATAAACGGAAAGGTAAGTTCAACGAGCAAGACCTAGGTTAAAAGGGTCTTGAGTTAGTTGATGGATCTTAAAAGCTTTAAAGTAAAATAACATAACAAGTAAGATAAATAATTAAAGTTGAGAAATACATATGAAACTAATGTAATGGTTTTTGAAAAGTAAGTTTACTCGAAATCGGGTCTCGGTATTCTATTCATTAGTTTTACTTAACCTTTGTTAATTAAATATCTGGGTATAATTATGATATTGCAAAACCCTTTGTTAAATAGACGCCAAGACGAGATTTTACGAGTGTTTGGATTTGTTGGTTCGAGTCTTGATAATTGACCAAGCCCAAAGCCGAGCTTCCAAAGTGATAAATGTTATGAGATAACTCAATGAAACTAAAAGAAACTTAACCAAGTGTGTAGTTCTAATAGGAAGAACCTCGATGTCCGTTAAGCGAGTGTTTGGCTTTGTCAGTCAAAACTTGTTATAAGATCAAGTTGGATCCGACGTACCAAGTATTTTGAGAAAACAATTAAAATTAGTTTAAAAATATAGTTTTAAAAAAAATATGAGATTCGGTGGCCCAAAACACAAGTAGTGTGTCTTAAGAGAGTGAAATCGGTTTAGTTCGGTCTTGGTTCGGTCTTTGACTTAGAATAAGACTGAGGATGGTTACCACATACCCAATACCATAGAGTTTATTAAAATAAACTTAGAAATGATAATACTCAAGTCTTGCATACAGCATGATAATAATAATAAAGTATTTAAACAAGAGATCGGTTTTGGTTCGGTCCTTGAATCGGAATGAAACCGAGGATGGTTGCCATATACCCAAATACCATTGAACTATTAAAATGATTTGAAAACTTAAATGACTAGAAACAAAACAATAATAATAAGCTTAAACAAATTTAAAGTGTTAACAAGGACTATAATAGTCCTCCATGTAGCCTTGCCTAGCAATACACCTAAACCGACCATAGTCGGAGAAGGGAAAGCCAAGGAAACAAGGGAAGTATGTTTTAAACAAACTATAATAACAAGATTTAATTAACAAGAATTAGTTAGAAACAAATATTAGCATTAGTTTGACCTTAAGAAGTCAAACTATCAAGAGTTTGAAAGATAAATACTTAGATCTAGATTGGGAGAGTTTTGAGATGAGATGAGCAACCAAAAATGGATGCGTTGGTCTTATATTTATAGTGGAAAAAGCAAAAGTTACCCAAAAAAGTTATTCATGCTATTTGATTGGTTAAAATGGTTAAACAAGGTGGATGGTGGTGGAAAAAGTAAGGGTTATACATTAATTTAAAACACCCTTTAGCTTTGGTTGTTTGGTGATTTGGGTCCTTGAAGTTCGTTTTAAGTCGTTTTTAATAATAAAATGGTGTTTTAAGGCACTGTAAAGGGTGTTTTCTTGATCAAACAATTGTGAAACATAAATGAAACATAAAACCCAATATTTTATTAATAACGAAGGATCCGAAAGACAAAATGGGTCGGGTTTCCGATACGAATACAAATACAAGTTAAACCGAAATGACGAATGTCACAAGCTTCTCCATTGGCCTACCGATTACTTTATTTTGGATTGAGGCAACATCTTTTTAGTTGGTACTCCGTACTCTCCCATGAATTTAGGCATTTTTTTCTCTGGTATTGGGTGTGTCAAAGTAGTTGTAACATCACGAAAATTTCGAGCAAAAAATGTCAAGAATCCAAAGTAGAGGGATCATCTCTGCCAATTTCCAAACTCCAAGGACTAAAATGAAAATTCTGATTCTTTAGCCCATCGCGATACGCGACGGCCTTAGGATCCAGGTCATCGCGTATCGTGATGACCTGTCTGACACAACGTGACACGTGTGCCACGTGGCAGACGGTGGCACAGTGTGTCGCCACGTGGAAACATGTCCGCCACGTGGCAGTCTACGTGGAGACTCAGGCAGCCTATGTCGTGATACGTGACGGACTTGCTAGGGAAGCCGTCGCGTATCACGATGGGCTCCAAATTCTGTCTATAAATAGAAGGCCACGGCTTCAGCCATCATCACACAAAAATACACATACAACTCTCTCTCTAGCATCTCTCTAAACCTTGGGAAGCATGCCCTCGATCCACCTAGAAGTTCGTACCCCGATTCCTCGATTTCAGTGCCAATCACCTCGATATTTGCGCCACAACCCCGACATTCATATCAACAAAGGTGGTGCCATCTTGAAGTCCTGACGATTTCCTCGTAAAGCGTGTCGGTGGGTGGAGAAACATTGGTGTACATCGTTGTGCGTGCCGAGGAGAAGTATTGATCAAGAAGGGAAAAAAAAGTGAAGCGGCGTTGGAGTGCTGCTCAAGTGTTTGGGGTTTCTATAAGCCGAAAAAGGTAGGCGTCACGCCGATGAAAATAATAATAAAATATTATAAAGGCTTAATTCCCTAAGTCGAGGTTATACTTGATACCCCGATAAACAAAAGAAACATATAACAAAGAAAAAAAAGAAAAAGAAAAGAAAAGAAAAATAAATATATATAAGAATATATATATGTGTATAATTATTCTTTGTTATAAATATTATTATTTAAGTAATAATGAGTATTCTTAAATAATAAAGAAAAAGAATATGTTTCTTAAAAAAGAAGAAACGTAAGGTTTTATAATAAACTAAAGGTTTATAATATTACTTTTTAACTAAATGTTTTAAAGTAAAAGGAGATTTTGAACTAAAGGTTCATCGAGGTAAAGTTTATAAAATAAGGCTAAAGGTATTAAGCCGGATTGTATATCCGACTAACAAAAAGTTATACTCGTACTATAGGTTCGAGATAGCAAAAGGGAAAGACCCTCGGACGGTGTTTGAAGCTGATCCCACTCAAAAGGTGAATATGCCCCAACTTTACAAACTGATTTCAAATGAGTCAAACGTGTTATGTGAAAAAGGGTTTACATGAGACTATGTGTCTCAAAAACATTTATAAACATGAGTAAAAACCTAGCCCTCAGGCTATAGTATACGTTTGTCTGGATCCTTACATATGTGGTAAAATGCGGTGGGCACATCTCACCACACTTGGTCACGACCTCCAGCCACGATGGGCCGGACCTAAGTACGTTCGAGTGAGACTGACCATTTGTATATATATGGTACCTAAGTATGTCGAAACGCTGCGATGTTTTGTTGGGGTGACTTGTGTAGAGACTTGAGTTTATAAAGTGTATTGTTTTAACTTGATTATTCCTAAGCCAAGATGGGCCAAGACTTACGTGGTCTTGAGGGGTGATTAAGTAAAAGAAAATATTTTTAGTGTCAGCATATTCACCAGCATTTGTTGCTGACGTATTTTATTAACATGTTGCAGGTAATCAGGATTAGCGCTGTGGAGGCGAAGGGCTCAAGAATCCGATGGCTCGGATGTTTTTGTTGAAACTTAAATACTAGTTAAATGGTGGTTTTGTAAACATTAAACAAGTAAACTTAAACGGAAATCTTATTCTGTATTTTGTAATGTAAATATTTATATCTTAAATCCACAAGTTTTTATAAAGTCTTCCTCATTAACCCGTAACTCTGATTTATATACAAATGTGGTACCAACTGTTGGTCGCACTCCTAGGCCTTAGATAGGGGTGTGACAGGTTGGTATCAGATCCATCGATCTTAACGAATTTGGTATCATAAAATAATACCCAAGCTTCGATCCAAGCTTAGGAAAAATTTAATTGTCTATTTGAATAGGTATAAGATTGGTTGGTAACCCTTTCTTTCCCTCTCTTCATTCTAAACCACCCAACATTAGATGTCTTTCAAAGAATTAATGGAAGGTTATGATCGTGAAGCAAGAAGAGCCGGAATCTACTATTCATTTCTAAAAGACAACATGAGCGAGGACTATTATGAAGCATTCTTCAATCCCGACGTAGAGCATGATTTAACCAAACCATTTCAGTATCCAGGTACCGAACAAAGTCCAATTACCCTTCCCGATGACACTCCAAACCAAGCATATCAAGCACCACGACACTCAAGCTACCATCTGTCAAGCTTACCCATGTATCAACCATCCGAAGTTCCAATGTATCATCCTTCCGAGATCCCTACCAACCAACCAATGGAGATCCCACCATATTACCCGTCAGAAGTTCCAACCTATGTACCGTCAAATCCCCATCCCTCATACGCTTTTCTGTCCAACCGACCAATCAAGGAGGAACCTAGATCTCCATCATTAGATTGGATGAAATGTCACTCAGATCAGCGAAGGTGGCATACCGGAACATCTACCATGGACTCTGCCGACTCACGCCTCAACAAAGAGGGACCATCTCGCAAGCCCAAAATGAGGGTAATGATGCCGTACGAGAATTTTCGCATGCTTGCAATGTCAAAGGAGACTACACAAATAATGGAAGAAGAAGACCCGGAGGAAGAAGATCCGGAAGAGGAAGAAGAAACGGAGGAAGACCCAGAGGAGGAATACCCCGATAATCCGAATGAGGTGACGACACCGATGGAAGAGCCATACCCTCACCAAAACCCAAGCTATGGTTCTGTTGATCCCTACATGCAATTTCTTCAAGAACTCAAAGGCAAAGCATCATCAAGCTTCCCACCGTACTCAGGCAAGAACCCATCAGTTGAAGATCAAGCGAATGAGATTCAAGAACAGAATGAGGCTACCGAAGCTTTCTTCAACTACCAATCTGACGTGACTGTATCTCCATATCCGGATCCGAGAAAGCATTTCGGCGTAGTCATGATGGGATACCGTGATCCACCACCCCATTACGGATATCCCAAAGACATCCATCAGTCACAGGAGAAACATCTTGATAGAGCCTTGCATGAGACGGATGAATTGCGAAAGAAGATAGTTGTTGATGGGAAGAAAAAGAAGAAGATATGAGAGGCGCTTCTTCGAAATTGCAACAAGTTAACCAAGTTTGTGAAGAAATTCATGAAGGATTGAGTGATGGTAATGAAGACGTGTTTTCAAGAGATGGAGTTTATGTGTTAAGATAGTCTGTATGTTATATGTAACATATGATGTAATAAGGATAGGAGTTTATATATCGCATAAACGATATATAAATATGTTGTAAAAAATAATATATATATATCATTTCATGATATATATATATATATATATATGTGTGTGTGTGTGTGTGTGTGTGTGTGTGTGTGTGTGTTTAATAAAATAAAAATTGTGTTTAAGAAATGAAAATTGTTTAATTTCTGATTTAAAAGATTGAAAAAAAAAGATAATGTCTCAATCAAGTAATAATCATGAAGCTCAGATGACAAAACAAAGGAAAAAGAGAAAGGTCCTGAAAAAGAACAAGAGGAACCAATTCCCGATAAGTATATGAAACAAATTCAAAGAATAGTAAAAGATGTCGTGAGGGCTGAAACCGAATTTAGATCTCAATCTAGACAAACTAAACATTCACAATCTGTTAACCCTTCTCGAAAATATGTTTCTAAACCTCGTTCTAGACCTTCTCATATGGAAGAAAGTGTTCATGAGTCAAACGCTGATGGAGGTGTTAGACAAGAATTTAAGAAGCTTAAGATTGGTGGGTGTTCGTTAAAAAGTATTTCGGTCCTAAGGAATTTCATGGTGATAAAGGAGCCATCACAACTGTGAGGTGGCTTGAAGAGATGGAGTCCATAGTAATAATAATTAAGTGTTCTAATGAAGAGAAGATTCAATACTCCGCTCAAATGTTTAAAGGGGAAGCTCTCGAGTGGTGGAATACGATGATCATGAGTAGAGGCCGACAAGTGTTATACAATATGTCGTGGGAGGAGTTTAAGGGAATGTTGATGGGAAAGTTTTGTCCGATGCACGAGACCGACCAAATCCAAACCAAATTCTTGAATCACAAGGTCATTGGAACAAACCTTCGTGAGTATAACACAAAATTTCACGAATACTGTCGATTGGTTCCCCAGCTGGTTACCCCTGAATCCAGCAAAGTGACACGTTATATATGGGGACTACCACGAGATATTCGTTAAATGGTGAGGTCTCACTTGCCACAAACCTCCGACTCCGCGATGGAATTGGTCGGTTATTTGATGGGCGGAATGATCCGCAACAAGGAAGAAGATAGAAAGGTGGTAACAACACAAGATCCGAAGAAAGGACGAAGCAATCGTTTCAAAGGTAAAGGAATTGACCAACGAAGGTCTGGCTTCAACCCCAGCATTCCACAATGAAAAATCTGTAAGAAATATGTACATACCTTTTAACTCCGACAGTCTGTGAATCGTGTCATAGACCCGTCCACGCAACGACCGATTGTTGGAAAAGAAAATGACTTGTTATAATTGCAAAGAGATGGGACATCTAAGCTTCGAGTGCCCCAAGAACAAGCCCGCTACTGGTGGTGCGGGTGGTAGCGGTCAAAAGAATGAGCCCAAAAAGGGCATGCAAGAGTCTTCGTCATTGATACCAAGAAAGCGGCCGACATGCCGGAAACCATTACCGGTACGCTCCTAGTTAACAACACTTATGCTAGAGTCTTATTTGATTCGGGTGCCAACTTAAGTTTTATAGATTATAACTTTTGTAGTATATTAAACGATCCTTTAATCAAACTTAATAAAACTCTAAGCGTCGAGACCGCTAGTGGCGAAATTGTTAAAATCTCCGAAGCTCTATAAAACGGAAAAATCTTATTAGCTGGTTACGTTTTGCCTATCCAACTATTGCCTATGACTCTTGCTGGTTTTGATATTGTACTGGGTATGGATTGGTTATCCGATAACCATGCTCGTATCCTTGGCAATAGTAAGACTGTTGAACTCCAAGCCCCCAATAAACAAACCATTCGAATTGAGGGGGATAAAGACGCTGGCCGAGTTAGCCTAATCTCCATGATATGGGTGAACAATTGTTTGAATCAAGGATGCTTAGCATTCATGGCCTTCGTCACCGAAGAATCTAAACCCAAAGAAATCAAAGACGTTCCTATTGTTTCCGAATTTGCTGATGTCTTTCCCGACGAACTTCCTGGAATCCCTCCTGATCGTGAAGTAGAGTTTAGGATTGATCTTATTCCTGGTACTGCTCCGATCACAAAGGCACCATATCGTCTTGCTCCGACAGAAATGAAGGAACTAAAGAAACAACTCGACGAACTCCAAGTTCATCCCCATGGGGAGCGCCAATACTTTTCATCAAGAAGAAACATGGATCAATGCGCATGTGTATCGATTACCGAGCTCTTAACAAGGTCACAATCAAGAATCGTTATCCGCTCCCTCGAATTGATGATCTCTTTGACTAACTCCAAGGCGCAAGCTTCTATTCTAAAATCGATCTTTGTTCTGGTTATCACCAACTCAAAGTTCAATCCGAAGATATCCCGAAAACTGCCTTTCGAACAAGGTATGGCCATTATGAGTTCACCGTTATGCCATTTGGACTTACTAATGTGCCAGCTGCGTTCATGGATATGATGAATCGAATTTGCAAACCTTACTTAGATAAATTTATGATCGTGTTCATCGACGACATACTTATTTATTCTAAGTCAAAGGTTGATCATGAAATCCACCTCCGAACCTTACTTGAAATACTAAGGACCGAGAAGTTGTACGCTAAGTTCTCGAAATGTGAATTTTGGCTTCCCGAAGTACAATTTCTTGGACACATCATCAACGTCAACGGTATTCAAGTCGATCCCGCTAAGATTGAAGCTATCTCTAAGTTGGAAATCCCGAAATCGCCAACCGAGATCCGAAGTTTCTTAGGATTGGCCGGCTATTACCATAGGTTCATCAAAAACTTTTCCCGAATTGCTGTTTCTCTAACTTCGTTGACTCGTAAAAATATCAAGTACGAATGGGGAGCGAAACAACAAAAGGCATTTGATATACTCAAACAAAAACTTACCCAAGCACCTATACTGGCCTTGCCAGAAGGTACTGAGGATTTTGTAGTCTTTAGTGACGCATCTCATTCCGGTTTGGGATGTGTACTAATGCAACGAAAGAAAGTAATCGCGTATGCCTCTGGTCAACTCAAGGTACACGAAAAGAACTACACAACTCACGATCTAGAGTTAGGCGTCATAATCTTTGCATTAAAAATATGGAGGCACTATCTCTATGGAGTAAGATTCATCGTGTATACCGATCATAAAAGCTTAAAACACATCTTTGATCAATAAGAGTTTAACATGCGCCAACGGCGATGGATGGAAACTCTCAACGATTACGACCGCGAGATTGTTTACCATGAAGGCAAAGCCAACGTCGTGGCCGATGCTTTAAGTCATAAGAAACACGAAAAGACAAAAAGAGTCCGAGCATTAAGTCTAGAACTTCAAATCGATCTTTTCGAACAAATCAAATCCGCTCAAACTCAAGCAATCAATGAAAACAAGATTTCCGACGATAAACGTAACGACACCATTAACTCGCTAGTCAAGGGTGACGATGGTATCCTTAGAATGGGAAACCGGATTTGGGTACCAATTGTTGGGGACTTGCATGAGAAAATCTTGAACGAAGCCCACAAGTCCAAGTACATGATGCACCCCGGTGGTGACAAAATGTACCAATATCTAAAACTTAACTACTGGTGGAATGGGATGAAAAGAGATATCGCTTCGCATGTGGCGAAATGTTTAACTTGTATGAAAGTCAAGGCTGAACACCAAAAGCCTTCAGGATTGCTCCAGCAACCCGAACTTTTCGTATGGAAGTTGGAGTTAATAACCATGGATTTCATTACTAAACTCCCAAAGACGACTCGGCAGCATAATGCTATTTGGGTGATTGTGGATCGTTAACAAAATCATCACACTTTATACCCATCAATGAGTCATACTCAATGGATAGATTAGCTCGTATCTATGTGAACAACATCGTTGCTTTGCATGGAGTACCGCTATCTATAATCTCTGATCGAGACAGTCTTTTTGCGTCTCATTTCTGGAATAGCTTCCAACAAGCACTAGGCACCAAGCTAAACCTTAGCACCGCCTATCATCCACAAACCGATGGGCAAAGCGAAAGGACGATTCAAACTTTGGAAGATATTCTCCGCGCTTGTGTGATAGACTTAGGTGGAAGTTGGGACGACCACTTACCCCTAATGGAATTCTCGTATAACAATAGTTATCACACAAGTATTCAAGCCGCACCATTCGAGGCGTTATATGGTCGAAAATGTAGAACGCCCGTGTGTTGGTCTGAAACTGGAGACATTCAATTATCTGGACCCGAGATAGTCCAAGAAACCATTGACAAAGTTCTTCAAATCCGTGAACGACTTAAGACGGCACGTGATCGCCAAAAGAGTTACGCCGATGTCCGTCGTAAGCCGTTGAAGTTCAATGTTGGTGTCTAAATTCTTTTGAAAGTCTCGCCATAGAAAGGAGTAGTTCACTTCGGTATGAAAGGAAAGCTAAGTCCTCGATTCGTTGGACCCTTCGAGGTACTTTAACGAATTGGTAATGTTGCATACCTTTTGCGATTACCCGAGGAAATGCAAGGAATACATATTTCATGTTTCGAAACTGCGTAAATGTTTTGCCGACGAATCTCTTTCGATGCCATTAAAAGATGTAGAAATTAATGAGAACTTAAAATTCATTGAAAGACCAATACAAATAGAAGATTCGAAAACAAAGAAATTAAAAAGACGAACATTGAAAATAGTGAAAGTAAAATGGGACTCGCGAAGAGGGCCCGAATATACGTGGGAACTCGAATCGGAAATGAAAAAGAAAAACTCTCAATTATTCTCGTGAAACAATCTCGAGTACGAGATTTATTTCAAGGTGGGGAGGATGTAACATCACGAAAATTTCGAGCCAAAAATGTCAAGAATCCAAAGCCGAGGGATCATTTATGCCAATTTCCAAACTCTAAGGACTAAAATGAAAATTCTGATTCTTTGGCCCATCGCGATACGCGACGGCCTTAGGATCCACGCGATGACCTGTCTGACACAACGTGACACGTGGCAGACGGTGGCACAGTGTGTCGCCACATGTCACCACGTGGCAACATGTCCGCCACGTGGCAGTCTACATGGTGACTCAGGCAGCCTTTGTTGCGATACGCGACGGGCTTGCCAGGGAAGCCGTCGCGTATCGTGACGAGCTCCAAATTCTGCCTATAAATAGAAGGCCACGGGTTCAGCCATCATCACACCAAAAATACACATACAACTCTCTCTCTAGCATCTCTCTAAACCTTGGGAAGCGTGCCCTCGATCCACCTCGAAGTTTGTACCCCGATTCCTCGATTTCCGTGACAATCACCTCGATATTTGTGCCACAACCCCGACATTCATATCAACAAAGGTGGTGCCACCTTGAAGTCCCGACGATTGCTTCGTAAAGCATGTCGGTGGGTGGAGAAACATTGGTGTACCTCGTTGTGCGTGCCGAGGAGAAGTATTGATCAAGAAGGAAAAAAAGTGAAGCGGCGTTGGAGTGCTGCTCGAGTGTTTAGGATTTCTATAAGCCGACAAAGGTAGTCGTCACGCCGATGAAAATAATAATAAAATATTATAGAGGCTTAATACCATAAGTCGATGTTATACTCGATACCTCGATAAACAAAAGAAACATATAACAAAGAAAAGAAAGAAAAATAAAAGAAAAATAAATATATATATAAGAATGAATATATATATGTGTATAATTATTCTTTGTTATAAATATTATTATTTAAATAATAATGAGTATTCTTAAATAATAAAGAAAAAGAATACGTTTCTTAAAGAAGAAGAAATGTAAGGTTTTATAATAAACTAAAGGTTTATAATATTACTTTTTAACTAAAGGTTTTAAAGTAAAAAAAGAGATTTTGAACTAAAGGTTCATCGAGGTAAAGTTTATAAAATAAGACTTAAGGTCTTAAGCCGGATTGTATATCCGACTAACAAAAAGTTATACTCGTACTATAGGTGCGAGATAGCAAAAGGGAAAGACCCTCGGAGGTGTTTGAAGTCGATCCCAATCAAAAGGTGAATACGCCCCAACTTTACAAACTGATTTCAAATGAGTCAAACGTGTTATGTGAAAAAGGGTTTACATGAGACTAGGTGTTTCTAAAACATTTACAAACAAGAGTAAAAACCTAGCCCTCATGCTATAGTATACGTTTGTCTGGATCCTAACATATGTGGTAAAATGCGGTGGGCACATCGCACCACGCTTGGTCACGACCTCCAGCCACGATGGGCCGGACCTAAGTACTTTCGAGTGAGACTGACCATGTGTATATATATGGTACCTAAGTATGTTGAAACGCTGCGGTGTTTTGCTGGGGTGACTTGTGTAGAGACTTGAGTTTATAAATTGTATTGTTTTAACTTGATTATTCCTAAGCCAAGATGGGCCAAGACTTACGTGGTCTTGAGGGGTGATTAAGTAAAAGAAAATATTTTTAGCGTCAACATATTCACCAACATTCGTTGCTGACGTATTTTATTAACATTTTGCAGGTAATTATGATTAGTGCTGTGGAGGCGAAGGGCTCAAGAATCCGATGGCTCGGATGTTTTTGTTAAAACTTAAATACTAGTTAAATGGTGGTTTTGTAAACATTAAACAACTAAACTTAAACGGAAATCTTATTCCGTATTTTGTAATGTAAATATTTATATCTTAAATCCACAAGTTTTTATAAAGTCTTCCGCATTAACCCGTAACTCTGATTTATATACAAATGTGGTACCAACTGTTGGTCACACTCCTAGACCTTAGATAGGGGTGTGACAGTAGTGAATGCCCCTCAAGTCACTAATGCAATAACATGACCCATGGGCTACTAATTGGGTGGGGCAAACACATTTTACAGCAAATTACACCATTTATTTATATTTTTCCAAAAGAAAAAAATGAAATAATAATGACTATCAAATGATTAACAACTTGATTAAACCGTTACACCCTAGGGATGTTCACGGTTCGGTTTTTGCGGTTTTTAGGTCAAACCGTAACCAAACTGTTATTAACGGTTTTTAATTTTAGTAAACCAAAACCAAACTATTGAGCTCTTAAACAGAACCATTAGTAACGGTTTGATTCCGGTTTGGTTTCTCGGTTTGGACGTGTCGGAATTTTATATAAAATGTCTACAATAATTTCTGATATTGTATTGTAAAATTCTTCATAAATTACTAAATTTAATAAACATCTATTGATTTTGTTTCCAGTTAAAAATTTGAAAGAATGAACAATGTTTCTTGCGTTTTGTTCTCGGCCTTAGCCCACTTTTGTTTTAGTTATGGTCAATATTATTAACGCATATTTACATACACATATTAATAATAAGTAATATATTTATATACACACATATATAATACAAAAATACTTAAAAATATGTATGATTAAATCAAATGGTCTGGTCCGGTTTTTTATGGTTAGTTTTCGGTACAAAATGTTCTCTACGGTTTGAAAATTTTCAAACCAACCGACCAAAGGTTAAGAAAGAAAACCAACCTTAAACTGATGATCAGTTTGGGCGGTTCATGGTTTCAAACCGAACCATGAACACTCCTATTACACACGTTTGATGGTTTAGTCCGTGAATACTGTTACGTTAATTACTATTATTATTATTATTAAGTATTTTTCTATTTTGTTTGAGTAAGGGGTTAGTGGCTATTTTTGTTAGTTGGGGGGGGGGGGGGTGTCCTTAGTAACTTGTTTTGCTATTTATTTTGGTGCGTATTATGAATGAAATCATATCAGAAGTTTAAAATATTTTTTCTTCTCTAACAAGTCTCTTTAGCCCTTCCTAACCCTATCAAGGGTATTTGAGCTGTTTCGATCTCCAGTCGGAATTACTCCCTTTATCATGACGAACACACGCAACCAAGATGTTGACAACATTCTCAAGAATCATGAGAAAGCAATCATAGAGATCCAAGCCGCGCTATTGGTACTAATGAAACAACAAGAACAATAAGCCAAACAACAAGAAGAGATCTTGAAGGCGGCATGGGATAGATCGGTCCAGGTTAGCGGGGCTGGGTTTAGCTCGAGTTCATCGTTCTCTCTCGGCGGAGCAGACTCAAAGGGTACCCGGCCCATTCGAATTGGGATGGTTGAATTTCCCAAGTTCTCGGGTGAAGACGTAGAAGGTTGGCTTTACCGTTGCGAACAATTTTTCGCGATTGATGTGACTCTCATGGAGATGAAACTCAGGTGCGCTATTGTTCATTTAAAAGGGGACGCGATCCAACGGCACAGGGCTTTCATGCACACACGTAACGATACCGTGTCTGATATCTCTTGGGGGGCTATGTGCAAGCTATTTCAGCCCGTTTTTCTAATTCAATGTTTGAGGATCCCTTGGAGTAGATAGCTTCCCTCAACCAGACAGGTTCGCTTCATAGTATCAACACGGTTTTTGATTCACTATTGAATAAGGTAACACTTAGTGAAACCCAAGCTGTTAGTCTCTATCTTAAGGCCCTTAAACCAAAAATTAGGGGTTCTATAAAGATGTTCAAGCATCAAACACTACATGAGGCGTATGGGTTGGCGAGAATGCAAAATATCAACATGAGCTTGATGAATCGACTTAAGGATGTAGAAGATGGGTCGCAAGATGAAGATGTCAAAATAACATCTCCAATTAATGTTTCAAAACTTCCCTTGTTACCAAGTCCAACAACTATGCCACCGACATCTAAACTCGGTACTCTTAGCTCGAGGCGTTTAACAAATGATGAACTCGAGTTAAAAAGGACTAAAGGGGAATGTTTCTGGGGAACAGAAAAGTTTTTTCCGGGACACAAGTGTAAGAAAAAACAACTTTACATACTCGAGGTGGTGGATGAAAATTTGGCAACGAAAGAGGATGGATCCCATGTTACGTGAATCACTTTTAGAGGGCAAAAAGTGGATTGAGGGGGGAGTATCGTTACGTTAATTATTATTATTATTAAGTATTTTTCTATTTTGTTCATGTAAGGGGTTAGTGGCTATTTTTGTTAGTTGGGGGGTGTCCTTAGTAACTTGTTTTGCTATTTATTTTGGTGCGTATTATGAATGAAATCATATCAGAAGTTTAAAATATTCTTTCTTCTCTAACAAGTCTCTTCAGCGCTTCCTAACCCTATCAAATACCATCCACCTACGTGACAGTATCCACAAACACCAAGAGAAACCACAACCAAAAGTCATTTGTTGTGTGGTCAAAAACCACAAACATAATTCTGACTTCATTAAACCCCTTAATTAAGGGTTCACATTTGGTTGACTAGCAACTTGTATCTGAATATAAGAAACTAAAAGTAAAAACATAAACTTGAATTAATTATGACAGCTGTTAATTTGCAAAAATCATCTCATTAACCTAATAAGCAATAATCATTTGAACCTCCCTCTTGAACTAGGTGTAAAGATTCAAACTCCTAGTCTATACAGTTTCAAGGGTCAATTGACCAGCCAAAACAAAACTTCACTCACAGATCAATATATATCATTAATCACCAAAATCTCCATGGATCCTTGTATGGTGGAACATAGCTTTCCGTGGGCGGAAGAAGCCGAAAAGAAGCTACAGTTTTTTCCAGTACAGGCCCCATCTGTTTCAAGCAAACAACAAACTCCAAGTGAGATCTTCAACTAAAACACGGCCCAATACAACAAACGTGCTCTCGGTTACATACATGAACCATCTCAACACATGTTTATACTGATGATATGGTTTTCTCTCATACGACCAAAAGAAGAAATGTATATTATATATATAAATAATTACCATGTCCCATTGCTTGTTGAGTGTCGAGGCGTTTAACGAGTACAAAAATCCTACAAACAAGAACCTCAGTCTGTTATGTAACTTGTGGTTTGCAAGTTTCGCAGGACAACAAACTTATCCGGATTCTTTGTTGTAAACAAATCATTATTCTTGTGAAAATCTAAAAGAAAAGTAACTTGGATTGATTTTTTTAATGTAATTTCATTTAAAAAGACTGCTGTTCTTCATACTTGTGTCTAAAATTGTTCATTCTTGATGAAATAATCCTTTTTTACACAAGAACACAGAAGGAACCAAGGGGTGGCAACTTAGACCCATTTAGTTATGAATGGGCTGATTCGGTCTATGAAGTCGTCCACAGTGTATTTTAGTGCTTAAAACCAAATGAATCATTTTATTTAAAAATTAAGAATGTTATTAAAATATAATAGTTGTTATTAATTAATTATATATGCAAAAAATTAAACTTTGGATGGAAGTCGTTTGGGTCAGCCCATACCAAAATTGCCCATTTCGACCCAAACCCGTTTTTGGCCCGGCCTTTTTGGCACCTCATCTAAAAGAAAACTAATATAAATGGGATCAGACCATCTCGTTCAACAGATGCAGCGAGATAATGCCGGAAGATATTCGAGTCTTGCACCTGCATTTTTATATTACTTCAGCATATTTAAAATTAGAGCTAATTGGTTTTAACTTTTTAGAATACAAAAAAAAAAGAAAAAAAACATACAGTTTTTGTAGGCGATTTACGAACTAGGTATTCATAGTACCAATACGGTTCCCCATCGATCTATCATACAATAACAAGAGCCAAAAGTGAGCAGATAAGAGATATAGAAACAAATAGCATAGGTCTTTATATTTAACGGGTCAACCAACCCGCTTGACCCATTACCCAACCAGCCATTTCCTCCACCTCTTATAAATTAGTACTAAATGAAAGCTTTGGGAACTCACTTCTGAAGTGTGAGCATCAAGAACTGAACTTTCCGCCATGCGTTGACTTGAAGTAACTCTCTTATAAGAATAAAACATGATCATCAAGAAAGTATATATGAAGCATTAATCATCTCAAAATAACTCCATTATATCATGTTTCTTAATATGAGCAAATTACCAATGCGGACTTGTCAGATAAAACAGAATCAGCAACATCCTTCGCAGCCCACGTACTCTTATCGGTTGACTTTAAGAACGTTGGATTGGGTGGACCAATCTGCAAACCACAAATTAGAAGTCACCATACCAGTTAAGTTGACTTTCTGAGAGTCAAAATTAGTCAGCATACCGTAATAGAAAGGATGAGGTTATCAATGAAATCAACACGTTCAGATACAATACGTAGCCGTGCATTAGCTGTATCACGATGGATATAATTCGTTTAGTATATGTAAGTATAACTTTCATGGTTCACTGTAAAAAATAATAATACTAACTTACGGGATAGAGGTGCTGCAGATGAATATCGTTCGGGTTTTCTTGACTCCACCCTACAGATAGATGGAAATCATTAGATTACATAAATTAAAACAATAAATAATCGAATAATGCAGTATTAACATCTAGGAGTGTAAACAAGTCGAGCCGAGCCCAAGCACGTGTAGGCTCGAGCTCGGCTCATTTAGAGTTGTATTTCTAAAGCACGAGTTCGGCTCGCCAGTAGTTTCTCAAGATCGATCTCGGCTCATTTATTATTTATTAATTATTTAATTGCTATATATGACATAAAATATATTATTCAATTAGTTTTATTATACGTGTATATATAATAACAGTTATTACATAAATATACTAAATAAAATCTATATAAACAAAAAACTCGTTTAGGCTCGCTAGCCGGCTAGAGCTCGATTCATGAAGCTCGGGCTCAAGTTGTTTATTAAATGAGCCTTACCAAAAACTTGAACTCGTTCAAGCTCAGGCCAATTCGAGTTTTAACTTTTAACGAGTCAATCTAAAGTAGCTCACGAGCGGCTCGGGTCATTTACATCGCTACTTATATTTAGTCAAAGTTGCTTATTTTCAATTTTCAAAAGCACAACAACTCAAGTATGCAAATTATGGTATGAAGATAAGATACATACATACCATTTAAAAGTAAATTTCTTGGAAGGCAATTCCAATGGAATCAAATATGAGTAAGCATTTAGTTCATCAATTATTGGAGCCATTTTAAGATCTTCATCAGCACTTGATCCTATAAATCACAAACAATTTAAAAAAAAAAACATAAACTATTAAATGTTTCAAATACAAAATTGACACTACCAACAGTAAACAACATTTTACCTTCAACTGGGAATACTGTAGCAGCAGTAACAACAGCCCCAAATAAAATAATATCCCTTCTAAAAAACTCACTTTTGCTGGTGGGTTTTGAAGAATTATTACAACAGTAAACCACAAATTTGTTGCTGGATTTACATATCTTTAAGTTTGATGAAGAAGTTGGTTTAGCTTGGTCCCTGAAGAAAATATATGACACCCAGATGACATAACATAATATAAATATTTGTGAATATATATATATTTAAATAGAGAGAGAGATGTTAGAGAGAGAGAGAACCTGAAGAGGGAGAGATTGGATATGGGTTGAGAATGTGAGGGAGAGAGTACAGTTTCCATAGCTCATCCACTCCACGCTATGAAACCAAACAGGGTGAACTAATTGATGCTAATGGATAAAAAAAGAATATAGATTTTCAAGTCCTTCTAGTTTTAATATTGTTTCATTTAACATCCCTAACAAAAATAAAACACATTTTTCCCACTTACTTTTAACTGGCCACTTTGAAGGTTTGAAATTTGAATATTTGATGTTGGTTGTTTATAGGGGTGAATAAGAAACGGTTTGAAACTGTCAGAACAGGGGAATGGGAACTGAACCAGTGCCTCAGAACCGTTAACGTGTCTTACCTTACGGCTCTTGGTTCTCAGTATTTGAATTAAATGGTTCCTGGTTCGGTTTCGGGTAAAACTGACGGTTCTAGATGTGGAACAGAAGAACCGGAATATTAAAACTTTTTAAATAAGTTCACCAATCCTCATTTTTATAGTGTAACTTATTAGCCGGCATCCATTTAGTAATTCTTTAATTCAAATCTTATTCCTTTGCCTTTAATACATAGCAGCCAAGATTAATTTTGATTCAAGCTTTCAAGGTAATATAATAAAAAATGATATGATCTTTCTTAAATCTATCGTCACTATGATTTATTTAATTTCAACCATTAGATTTTAATAAAAAAAATATAACGAGTATTCATGTTGTAATCTAAATTAATTTTATCGTAAAAGAAGACCTACAATTATATAAACTTGTTTTGCAATTTGCAAGTTTGCACAACGCATTTGATAAAATGCGACCAAACAACATAACCGATTAGCGAGAACCGACTTTACCGATACTGGAACCGAACCGGTTTACTATAATAGGTTTCGGTTCTATTTTTTAGTCATACTTAGTTTCGGTTTAGTTCTCACGGTTCTGAACCGTTGCACAACCCTAGTTGCTTAGATAGCTTGAAGCTCGCTTAAAATACGTTTACAAAACATGTAATTATTTTTTTTGAAGCTGCCTTGGTTGTAAAAAAACAGTGAAGCTTGGGGGGGGGGGGGGGGGCTCACATTTTTAGGACAAAAAATAGGTAAGTTTATGCTACTACAAAAAAGAAGGAGGGGGGGGGGGGTACCCTTGGCCTAAGGTATCCTTCGCGCCCTAGTTGTAAACGAATGGAATTCTAGTGGACTGTGACTCAACTTGGTTTGATACTTGAGATAGGATCCGTCCTTCGAAGTTCCAAATTATTTTTTGTTTTCGTCAAAAATTACCGAAGCAATAATTGAGAAAATTCGTTAAGTGAGGGAGTGTGCTTTCAAACAGTGAGGTGAGTGATGTAGTAAACAAATGCAGTAAAAATAAAGGTGAACACAACGATGTAGCGAGGAAAAAACTTAGATCCTGGTAAGGATCCTTGGAAAAAAACTCGGGGAGGGGAAACTATCCCTGCCTCAATTTATTAAGTAAAACGGTAGTTACAACTCGAGAACTAGTTGAGAAGGAAAGCTAAGTACAAGTGTGAGTATTGCGAGTGCAGAGTGTGTCCTATAACGTTCTCAATAGCCTCATTTATATAGAAAATGGAAATAACAATAAGCCTACAAGTCCGGGAACCTAGCCACCATGTTCATTTGACGACTTAGTCTTTGGTGTGTTAAATGTAGTTATAAAATTATTAACTAAATTACGCTAATCTAGAAACTAAGTAATACTCTAAACTCTTTAAAACTCGGCTAAATTACTAACCGGCAAGTGAATCGATCGACTTTAGTAAAACTAAGTAAGTTTGGATATCGAACCCACGAGACTCTTTAAATTACGTAAATTAACTAATTAGACTCGACAAACCGAGACCAGTTTATTTTTATATTTATTGGGGGGGGGGGGTGTTAAATTATAAATACTAAACTAATAAATTAATCTAATTTAGAAAAGAAAAGTAAACAAAATAAAAGACAATTTTAATTCAACTAACCCAGATGATGAAGATGAAAAACCACCTATACTAGAATCCCCTTAAATTGCAGTTATTAATTAATTGGAAAATACTTGTTATGGAACTGGATCATAAAATAGACACTTAAAAGAAAACCCGAACAAGACCCTGACCCATCTCAAGAAGACATCTATGGGTTTCTAATGAGTTTTAAGAAGAACCCGTTTTATATATTAGACTCCTTTACGATTATCTAAATAATTATGAACGAGTACCTTTATAATGAAATCCTACCTTACAGCGCGGAAATCAAAGATAGTTTAGTAATTCAACTGACTTGTTAGACAGTGTTAACCAATCAAACCTAGACAGACTCTTTATGAAGAACTAAATCTAACAATCTTAATCAAAAAATATCTAAAAATAACCTTTCACTTTATAGCTCTTTAGGTTAGAAGCACACTTTTATTTGTTTTATTAATAATATTGTTTCTATGATTTTGTTAGAATTCAATCATAAACTAGTCAAAAACACACAATAGATGACCTAACAAAATCCTATTCTATGAAACAATCACCAAGGATAAAGTGGAATAATAAAACTCATCAATCAAAAGCAAGCACACATATGCATCATATATATAAAATCAAACCATTTACTGATTCATAAAACCACAACAAAGTATATCCAAATCAAAATCAAACATTAACGAAGGTTCATTGATAGCCTAGGCAGTCAATAACGTTTAGCCTAGCATCGAAAAATCAAACAAAATAATAATAAAGGAAAACATGGTGAAAAACAGTAGAAATGAAAGATTAAAAGCGATAAAACCCGTAGTCTTCGACCTTGATCAAGTAGCACTTCACCGAATGATTTCTTGCCTTCAAAACCGTCAAATTATGCAATCCAAAGATCCAAGAAACTCCAAATTCGGCTCTGGTTCGTAGGGTATTCTTCAGTTTAAGGTTAAGGGTGTTTATATAGTGCAGCTGGGTCTTAAAACTTACAAAAACGAGGAAGAATATGGTATATTGGGCTGTAGGCGCCTCCCGACCAGAACGGGAGGGCCTGGCCGCACAACGCGACGTACTTAAGGGGGTCGGCTTAAAACTTACAAAACCAACTATCTCTCCTGGTTCCTTCCTGATTCGTTCCGGCTTCTCGTTTAAGCTTATTTTGACTCTTTTTTCATCCTTTTCAACCACGCTCAACTTTCGGAACCTATAAAACACAAATATGTTAGTAGTATACAAATTCTAACTAAAACAAAACAAAAACTAATAAAATAATACATTAAATATACAAGGGAAATATATATAATTATCAGTATATCAAATATCCCCACACTTACTTTTTTTCGTCCTTGAAAAAGTTTAATGCAATGGAATCAAAATCGCAAAATATGGCCATAAAACATATAGATTATTTTAAAGTTTCAACAAACGCAAAAAACTGCGGTCACCAATATTGTTGTCCACTTAAACCTATGCCTTGATATTTACCTGAACAGATTAGATCCAACAGTTTGATTATTTATATAATTTAGTGGTTTCCATAGTTAAGACCCCGTTTATTTTCAGTTTTTACCATACTAGACCACCCCAACATGACTTAAACCTCAAAATTAGCAGATTTAAAATTTTGTTGCTCTTTTTTGCATGAATAGTTAAGGCGATCAAGGGTATTTTTTATTCATTTAAATTTAAGAATCAAAGTTTACTAAATCAGCCATTAGATAGGATTAAGGTATAATTATTCAATTAATTAGCAAGTTTTCCTCACCACATGATTAAGCAATACCCATAAGCATTATAATAGGTGAGCATGAACGAATTCATCTGTAGGGTTTACATATGACGTGCCCCTTGTGGTCCGTTTCTTAATGGTAATGAGACGCGAGCTAGGGGACCCCATATGGCTAACAACGTGGATATCAAGTTTAATGACTTATGCTTGGCCAAAAAAACTATGGGTTTTGTCACACCCCAACCTACGTTGGAAATGCCGGGGCGCGAATTGATTGCTCACAGCTCACAAGGTACTATCATACAATTTAAATATGACAATATCTAATTTATTTAAATCAACCAAGTATACATCGTCTCAACTTGTTACAAATAATCCAAACACAAATAAATCAAACTAGTTGTCTTTTTATACATAACCTAAAGCCAATCTATATGATCTTCAATTTTCACTTCAAACCAAAGAATAACATGCAATATGCGTAAAAATATTTATATTTTGTCAACACGAGGTTGAGTGAGAAAATCGACAGTTTTCGACACTAAATATAATATGAGATAAAAACTGCAAATCAATATCATGAGTATCAACAATTAAATGAAAGAAATAATGGGTGTCAGTTGACCATACCTCACAAACGGGCTGTGGCTAGCATGATGACATGCTAGAATCAATGATGGACCTCTTCGAATTACTAGAAACAAACAAATAAGCAAATAAGCAAATAAACAATTAGCAAATAAACATTTAATTGATCAACAACACAATAATCATGATTTTCTAGTATGGATAATATGTAGTATGAAAAATAATGATAGATGCGCACTTGGTTTAAAAAAGCGCGCATGAGGTTAGCCGAGGCAACCTAAGGCGAGGGCCTTCTCGCTTTATGCTAGTTAAGGCGAGCAATTTTTAAAAGGTGAGCCTGAGGGGAGATTTTTAGGCAAAAAGCGACCTAAAGCGAAGCTGAGGTGCTCATATTTCGAACATAGATGGTTATTAAACTTCTAAATGTTATGCAATATGCTTTTTTGTTTGTATGTGTAGGTAGTTTATATATTAAATCATATATAATGATTAAAATAGCTACATTATGGGTCATGATGCTAAAAACCCATGATATATACATAAGTAAAAATTATACAAGTATGTTCGCCTCGTGTACAAAAAGCTATCGCTTTTCCACATGGCGCTTCACGCTTATGTTTTTAGCCCCGCCGCTTTTCCTCCCCTCTCGCCTTTTAAAACCAAGGATACGCATAAAGTCCCTAAAATTATTTGAGAACATTAAAATAGGGGGAGTGATTACTCACCTTGATGATTAAATGAGTAAACCGTGAGATAAAATAAACGAGAAAGGTTATTGCGACAAGTATTCTGATCCAAACATACTTGTTACATAAAGGAGATATAAGAAAAGACGAGTAAGAGAGTCTTGAACATCAAAGTCAAACCGTATAAAGAAGATTCTTAGATAAAACACTATGAACACCAAAGGAGGATGGATTTGGACGATGGGGGTTGTTTTTGCATATGTATTTAGGGTTTTAGAGGCTAGGGTTTAAAGGAAAAATAGTTTAAATTTGTTTATGAATATTAAATTAAGTAAACCGACTCGTTTAGGAAGTAAATCGAACAATAAATGACAAATTTGAGCATTTTAACACTAAAATTCATTTACAAAATCATATGTATGATTTTGGACATGTTATAATATCCTATGACTTATCTTGGGGCCTAAGTTTTGTTAATTAGGTCGATTTAGGGCGGCTTTCGCATTAACAAATGAATAAACGAGTACAACGAAATGAATCTGCTAAAGGTACATCCCCGCACCACGCGGCCACCAAAAGAGAGGTCTACCCGCGTGACGCTGCGTGGATGATTTTCAACATAATTTCAAAATTGACAAGTTTGGTCCCTGAAGTTTATAAAATACCATATTTTTGCCTTTTAAAGCGATTTTAAGAGTTTTTAAAGGGTGTTTGATAAGTTTGAAAGTTATTAAAATATAAAATTAGTTAAACCATGTTATATACTAATAAGTATAATTTTTATTAATACAATCAATCAATCAATCAATCATGCCCAGTACAATCCCACCGACAGCAAAGCTATAAGTAGGGTCTGGGGAGGGTGGGATGTAGGCACACCGTACCTCCATCCAAAGGAATGAAGAGGTGGCTTCCAGAGAGACCCTCGGCTCTAAGTACATGTGTATGAAGCAAAATAAAGGAAATCAAAGTTTAACAGTTATATACAAACTACTACTAATTATAATAATATTAATAATAAGATCACAGTTTAACAGCTATATAAAAGCTAATAATAATTATAATAATAATAATAATATATGTAAGGGAAATACCATTATGGTATGCGACCTAAATAAGTTAAGTCTAAGCCCTAAGGTATTCAATTCTCTCTAAAAATCCTTAACTCTAATTCTACTTCTCCACGAATTCCTATCCTCAACCATGTCCTCGGAGAGGTTTAGGTCTATTAAATCATGCCTAATCCTCTCATCCCAAGTCAATTTCGGTCGTCCTCTACCCCTCCTCCCCTCTAAAGTAATGTTTTCTACGGATCTAACAGGATTCGTCGTCTGTCTTCTCTTTACATGTCCAAACCATCTCAATCTCCACTCTCTTATCTTGTCTGCTATGTTCGCCACCCCTAATCTCTCGCGAAACACAACGTTTCTTATTCGGTCTAGCCTTGTGTGCCCACACATCCAACGTAGCATTCTCATTTCTGCTACCTCCATCTTCCGCACTTGTGCCTTCTTGATGGCCCAACACTCTGTTCCATATAGCATTGCAGGTCTAACTGCCAACCTATAGAATTTTCCCTTTAGTTTAGTCGGGAAACTCTTGTCGCACAATATACCTGTGGCTGCTTTCCATCTACACCATCCTACCTGAACTCGGTGGGTGACATCACTGTCTAATTCCCCATCGCTCTGTACAAATGATCCTAAATACTTGAACTTCGTTACCTGCGGGACCACCTGCCCTTCAATTGTGATATGTGCGTCTTCATTGTCGTTTATCCCACCAAAATCACAGTGGAGGTACTCCGTCTTAGATCGGCTAATCTTTAAACCTTTTGTCTCTAAGGTTGTTCGCCACTCCTCAAGCCTCATGTTTAGATCTTGTTTTTTCTCAGCAAGTAACACAATATCGTCTGCGAACATCATGCACCACGGGAGAGTCCCCTGAATCGACTTTGACAACTCATCCAAGACTACTGTAAAAAGAAACGGGCTCAACGCTGACCCCTGGTGAAGACCTACCTCTACAGGAAAGAAATCAGTATCCCCCACTGGCGCACGGACACTTGTTTCATTCCTGGTATACATATCCATAATTATCTCTATGTATTTCCTGGGCACTCTTCTACCCTCCAAGCACTCCCAGAGCACCTGTCGTGGCACACTGTCGTAGGCCTTTTCTAGATCAATAAACACCGTATGTAGATCACGCTTCTTCTCCCTATACTTTTCCATTAATCTTCTTAGAAGGTGTATTGCCTCTGTAGTGGAATGTAACACCCCGTAACCGCAGCGGAAACGTATACGGGATGCAACAGACACCTCTGATATCAACCACATTTTTTATAAAAAAAACTGAATACATTAATATACTTCAAATTACATTATCTCATAATTCATTACCCGTCTAGGTGATACACACATCATACAATACGATACATAATTCTATTTATTATAATGTATCCTAACATTCCGCACGCAAATCTTACACACATCAAGCACTTAGCACGTAAGCAATCACTTCATCTTAGTTGAACCTGAAAAAGCATGTGAGAAAACGGGTCAACTACGAATAGTTGGTGAGTTTCACAATTTGAGTAAACCATGATAAATCCATATCAAAATATAATATTATCTGGGGACACTGTTAACTCAGTACAGTACTCATTCCGGGGGCAATGTTAACCCAGAAACATGATGTAATTATGCTGAGCCCACAAGCGAAACCTCTGTCTGGGGACACTGTTAACCCAGTACAGTACTCATTCCGGGGACAATGTTAACCCAGAAACACTTCTAGGGACATCTGGGGACACTGTTAACCCAGTACTGTACCCATTCCGTACGATTCCCGTATAATCAAATATTTATAAATACACACAAATCCATGCGTTCAGTATGTACTTAAACATTTTATTAGTAACATGCTTTCCGCCCCGGGAAAATATTTGAAAACTATTCAGAAAAAGGGGCTCGTGAAACTCACCTTTGCACATGCAAGCAGGTAACAACAATCATTATCAGTTAATACGTCCAATCTGTAATATGATCCCTACGATCGTTACTATACACTCATTATTAATATAACTTTAACCAAGTTAACCGGTACATCTGGGGACACTGTTAACCCAGCACTGTACCCGTTCTGGGGGCAAGGTTAACCCAGAAACACTTCTCCGGACTCAGATTGTGATGTCGTTTAGAGTTCAACAGTCAAATTTTCTAATAGCTTGTTTTCCCCGTTTTGCGTGCCTAGCACGGTTACCCGTTTTTATGTTTCAAAAATGAGTTTGGTCACACACGACCCGAAAATAGTGGTTGACTGATAATTTAATTAAAGATGTGAAATTAGAGCTCGGTTTAGACGCCCCGATTGGTCGCGGGACCCGTTTCCGTCTTTGGCGTACCGGAAACTGTTAAATCGGTTAAAAATACCCAAATCATCCGAATTATTTTCGGATGATTCATTTTTACTTGTTTAACTCAATTATATGAAAATAGTTCATTTTTAGGGTTTTTATACACCAGTCAGCTCGCTTAAGCGAACTTCACCGGTTTACGCGTTTTAACTTTAAAAGTTTGATAATTAGCACAAATAATTATCCGTTTAACCTCGGATCTTAAAATTTTGCACAAATAACATTTTGACAGTGGGGAAATTTATAGAAATATTTCCAGAATTAATTTTTATATTTAAAATTTATTTATCTATTTTTAAACACCATTTAAACACTAAATATGTCGTAAATACCAAACGATCTTAGAAAAATCCTAAATTTTTCCTGGATGTCCCATGCCATCCACATAGTCCCCTGTAGTTTTTCCAGAACCAAAATCCCCTTTTACATGCCTTTTTCACTAGAACCGAGCTAGAAAACCCTAGAACTCGTTTAACCGAAAAGCCTACTTAGACTTCTCCAACGGACCTAAAATTTTGTGTGTGACTTATACATGATATAAAAAGCCTATCTACAATTTTCCAGAATTTTTCATGATATTTAACTATTTTTCATCATTTTTGGCCAAAACCGAGCATTAAATTCACCAAATATTCATCCTTTGTCCAAAAATTACCAAACATTCACATTACTCATATTTTCATATATAGAACATCCCTGTAAAATTTCATGAGCCAACTCCAAACACACCACAATCTGTCCAAAAACTCCAAAACCGAACATAACCGAATATACCTTTCGTTTTCCGCCACTACAAGCTACAAACTCGTCTTTCCGCCTTATCTACCACTAAAAACAGAACCTACAACCAACATACCACAATACCAAGCAAGTTACACTCACGATCAAGCCATTTCTTTCATGGTTTCGGTTATGATTCAAAAACAAAGATTTAACCGTAAAAATTCGTTTTTGATTCGTTTAACTCCTTTCTTGGACCAAGATCCTTTGTATAACCCGTATACATCACTTGATCATGCAAGAATCGGTTTTCATCTTTGAAACTGTTGGTGCATAAATGTCAGTAGTTCATAGTCTAGTGTCTGTAATCGAGTCTGTAATGTTATTTATGTTTTTGTTTAAGCGAAGTTGTTAACAAGTTCGCCTAGGTGAACTTGTTGAACAAGCGAAGTTATGGACAACTTCGCCTGAACATATCAGGCGAATTTGTCGTGTATTTATACTAAGTTACGGCTTAGTGTTGAGGAGTTCATCGAGTTGATCTAAGCTGGTTTGAGTTCATTGTAACATGAGGACGAGAGTCTGTATCAGTGATTCATATCACGTGAGTTCAGTTATTAATATATAACGTGTTTCGGTTTATTCATGTGTGTTTGTTTGATTTGCTTTCTACGCTCGTAACGATCTACGCAGGGATTCCGCACCTGAGTAGACCGAGATATCTCGTGTGATCCGTCCAGGGAACCTACAATTGGTATCAGAGCATTTGCTCGATTGTGTGGTTCGATGATCCCAATGCATCGAAAGATGCAGGTGGTGAGTTGCCAAGAACTACTCAAGCTCTTGGGACTTCCACAGCTCAGGGGGAGTCTGCAGGTGCAGTTGGTGGTGATGAGGTGGTGATGGTTGATGATGATCTGATCGATGCGTTGAAAGAATTGGATGATGATATGCTAGAGGATGATGTGATGTTTGATGACGATGTGCTGCCTATTGAGGAGATTGAGAAGATTGGAGCACAGATTGTGATTGAAGATGAGATTGAAGAAGGTGAAATAATTGAAGAAAATGTTGAACACGAGATCCCAGATGTTGAGAAAGCCGATATGGGTACTGAGATAGAAAATGATAAGACTGAGTGGGAGGAGCAGCCTAGGTGGAAGGAAGGCTGTGCTCATTGGTTTATTAAAACTAAGAAGCCTGCTGTTCCAACCATGTTCAAGAAGAGTTATAATATCAAAGGCTATGCTGAGTCGAAGAAAGGAATTATTTGTTGGCTATATGATGAACAGATAAAGTTGTTTGTGGTGAAACGTTTTGATGGGATTCAGTATTTTAAAAGAACGTTGAGATCTCTCAATACATTTCCTGAATGTGAGGTGAAGGATTTGGCTAGATTGGGGCTGATCAATAGAAGCGACGACAACATGGCAAGGGTTATTGGGAAGATCGTGTGGAAAGAAAGCATAAAAGAGAAGAAGTTTGAGTTATTAAAGCCACAGAAGGGAAAGCTAGTGGAAGATAAAGAAAGGGGAATGAGAGCAGATGGCAAGCCATGGATGGTAATGAAGTACAAACCGATTCGATGCATTAAGGAGGTTCCAATGAAGATTATGCCTCAAGATGTGTTGAAGAATCTTAAATGGTGGTATGTTGATTGCCAGACTGCTGAAGCCGTGATGGAAGACGAAGACGAACAAGAAGTGCTGAGGGTGTATGATCCGATGCATCTTGTTAACTTATCGAAAGCTGATCTGCAAGTGTTGAATGAAAAGAAGATATTCTATATTCCTGCTTGGAAAGACGAAGCGAGGAAGTATCAGCGAGTAGTCACGGTATGTGTTAGAGAAGGAGTGCATGCGTGAAGATTACAAGACAAGTGCTTAAAGATCAAGATATGAAGCTACTGCCAAGGGGGAGTCTGTTGGTGCATAAATGTCAGTAGTTCATAGTCTAGTGTCTGTAATCGAGTCTGTAATGTTATTTACGTTTTTGTTTAAGCGAAGTTGTTAACAAGTTCGCCTAGGCGAACTTGTTGAACAAGCGAAGTTATGGACAACTTCGCCTGAACATATCAGGCGAAGTTGTCGTGTATTTATACTAAGTTACGGCTTAGTGTTGAGGAGTTCATCGAGTTGATCTAAGCTGGTTTGAGTTCATTGTAACGTGAGGACGAGAGTCTGTATCAGTGATTCATATCACATGAGTTCAGTTATTAATATATAACGTGTTTCGGTTTATTCGTGTGTGTTTGTTTGATTTGCTTTCTACGCTCGTAACGATCTACGCAGGGATTCCGCACCTGAGTAGACCGAGATATCTCGTGTGATCCGTCCAGGGAACCTACAATTGGTATCAGAGCATTTGCTCGATTGTGTGGTTCGGGATATTCACGCGGGTGTAAAAATTGTCCCGTTTCGACTATTCGCGGGACGTGTTTTCTGTGTTTTTGATCATTCTTACCTCCTACCATCGTGTTCAAGCCTTTACACCGTCAAAAACCTCGTTAAAATCCGATTTACAGATCTGCAAATCTTCCGTGTTCATCAGGCGAAGTTGCCGTCACTGTGCGTAGGGTTTCGGCGAAGATATAAGGTTAAGCGAAGTTATCCACAACTTCGCCTACCTTCTCAAGTTCGCCTAACTCAAGCGAAGTTCTCTACAACTTCGCCTACCTCTTAAGTTCGCTTACCTAAGCGAAGTTAAGAATCAGCGAAGTTAATCAGCAGTGTTATCAGTGAAGTTCTTCAGCGAAGTTCTCTACAACTTCGCCTACTTCAAGCGAAGTTATCTGTAACTTCGCCTACAGTACTTTAATATAAAATTTTTTTTTTTTTTTTTTATTTTTCAGGTTTCTTACTTTTCGGGAAAGATGTCGTTGATCAACATCTCTGAGTTAGTGAAGATGGAAGTTGAAGCAGGGTCAGCTACCAAGGCTCCAAGATTGCTGAAGGGAACCGATTTCGTTGCATGGAAGGATCGGTTCTTACAATACGTCAAATACCAGGATGCGAAGATGTGGGTATGCATCCAGGATGGTTATATTCCACCAGTTATGGAGTATGAAGGTCGTGATCAAATTAAAAAATATAGTAAAATGGAAGAAGAAGGGAAAAAGATGTATGAGGCCGAGAGCAAGGCTCATGCTGCTATTACTATGGCTCTTCCTCAAGAGATCCTTCATACGTTCAGAAAGTATACGTCAGCAAGAGAGCTTTGGGAAGCTCTTGAGAACAGATTTGAAGGGAATGTAGGAATCCGTGCTTCAAAGATAAAATTGCTCAAAACCCAGTTCTCAGTCTTCAAGTATTTGAAGAATGAATCCTTAGATGATATTATCACTCGATATTACCATCTGATGACTGAATTGAGCAACTATTAAATTTCCTACCGGGAAGAAGAAATAGAAGAGAAGCTTCTAGATGCTCTCCCACCAAAATGGGAGATGTACACTGTGCTGATGAGGGAAGACAAAGACTTTCCCACATATGATCTAGAAACGGCAGTCAACAAGCTCAGAACCTTTGAGCTTAACATGGTCAGAAAAGAGACTCCTATGGATCAGGTTCAAGATCTAGGTATGTATGGAGCTAAAGTCAACACTAGCTCAGGATCGAAGACTGAATCTGCTGCCTACTACACAAAGGGAGAGTCGGGCCCCAACTCGTCACATGAGGGGCATGTGTCAGTTAACACAAATGGGGATGTTTGCTATGTAGCAGCTGGATCGAGTGGTTCTCAACCCCAGGTAAGCAAGAGTAGTTGCTCTCCAAGTTCTCCCAGCAACAACTACTCCAAGATGCCTATGAGTGTCAAGTCTGCTGAAGAGCAGTTTGGTCTCTATGCTTCTTTCATTGCTTCCTATGAGAACTACATTCAAGGGAAGATTGTTGATCCAGCTATGTTGGATGAAGATTACGATCAGATTGATGCTGACGATATGGAAGAAATGGATTTACAATGGCAAATGGCCATGATCGTGAGAAGAGTAAAAAGGTTTATGAGAAAGACGGGAAGGAAGTTTGTCGGTGGAAAGCCGGGGTTTGACAAGGCAAAGGTGAGATGCTACAATTGTCAACAAAACGGTCACTTTGCAAAGGAATGCAGGAATGAGCGTGTAGAACGAAGTCAGGGCAGGTCTACACAGCAAAGTGGAGGTTCTAAAGATTATAGTGCGATGATGTCCAGAGAAGATGGTGAATACAATTGGAACCTGCTGTCTAAAGAAACTTTTGAGCAGGCAAATTTGGCGAAGGTTGAAACTGAAGAAAGTGAGAAGGTTACCGGAGAAGAAAAAGCTTTCATGGCAGATGTTAAAGATCAGCTCTCCGAGGTATGTCCTAAACCAACTTGTTCAAAATGTGAGAACTTGTCTGAGCAACTAGCAACCATAACTGATCAGTATGTTAGTTTGGATGCTGAGTTTAAAACATTAAAAGAAGATCATCACTTTATTAAATCAAGAGAAAATAATTATAAAATTAAAATAAAAGCTTGTGAAAAAGATGTTAAAAGTCTAAAAACAAAACTTGCTGAAAAAATTGAAGTGATTGATTTAAGCTATGAAGTTTTGGAAGAAAAGACCAAACTAATTGCTGAGAGAGAAAAACAGATTGCTGACCACCAGGTGAAAGTGGTGGAACTGAATCGAAAACTGGAGCAGTTCAGAAATTCCTCTGCTATTCTTGATCACCTTGTTAGTGATCAAGGTTCCTCTGTCAAGAAGGGAGGAATCGGTTATCATGAGGTTCCACCACCGTACAATCACAATTACACTTTTAACCCTAGTGTTCAGAAATCTGTTGACTTTGAGGTTGCTCAGACAGTGCCAATTAAAGTAACTGTTAAAGAACCAAATGTTAGTAGAGGCGAAACAAGTTCGCCTGTTTCAAGTGTTGAAATTTCTGATCAAAGTCCAGTCTCGTCAGATTCGGATAAGTCATCCGAGTCTGGTAAGGCAAAAGAGGAGGTTGTGTTACCCAAGAGTGGAGAAAAAGGTAAAACAAATAAAAGGAGTACTCCACTAAACCCGTACGTCCCACCATATGTGAGACGAACGGGCGGTAATATAGCCTCGACATCTAAAACACCTGTTGATAAAAAGGTTGAACATAGGTGTTGTTTTAGGTGTAATCAAATGGGGCACCTAGTTGCAGATTGCCCTCTGAAGCAGCGATTCAGAGGTGAGAGGCCTACTAAAACTGAGAATAAGCCTAATAGTAATTATCATACTGCTAAAAATGAAAATTGTTCAAAATTCAAAAATGTGACTAATTCAGGTTTTCATAGAAACAAATCTCAGTTTTACACTGCTAATAACCAAACCACAAGTTATAATTCTTTCAATTCACAAAGGTTTGGTAGGCCTCACAATCAATCTTCAAGGAGGTTTCCTAATAGGACTTACAGGAATTTTCGAGATACTAACTTTGGAAAGCCAAAGTTTGGGATGTATAGATCCAAGACCAATTGGTCTTGGGTCCCTAAATTCTAATCTTTTGCTTTATTGTGCAGGAACAGTTGAACAGGGCTGCCAACAATCTTTGGGTTGTAGATAGCGGCTGTTCCCGGCACATGACGGGTAACAAATACTTGTTACACGATTTAAAACCTGTTCAAGGAGGGAGAGTGAGCTTTGCCGGTGAAAGTGGTGGCAAGATTACAGGAATGGGAACGGTGTCAAATGGAAAGATGACTTTGGAGAAGGTTAACTTTGTAGAAGAATTGAAGCACAATCTGCTGAGTGTGTCGCAGATCTGTGATAAGGAGTACACCGTTCATTTTACAAAGAATGAGGTGATTGTGTTGAAACCTGGTTTTCAGATACCAGAGGAGTGGATTGTGATGAAGGCTCCACGTGAAAGAAATACATATATTATGGATATGAGATCAACTGAAATGGCCACGGCAGAATCATGCCTTATGACAAAAGCGAGTGAATCAGAGTCCGAATTGTGGCATAGGAGAATGGGGCACATTCATCTTCGGAAGATGAACCACATTGTCAGGAATGGACTTGTGCTGGGCGTTCCCTTGAAGAATTTCAATTTTGAAGATAAATGTATAGCGTGCAAGAAGGGAAAGCAGCATAAGAAATCCCATCTCACCAAGAAAGTCAATTCAATTGCCAGTACTCTGGAGTTGCTTCACATGGATCTCTTCGGCCCCGTGAGTGCAAAAAGTCTAGGAGGAACTTCTTATTGCTTGGTGATCACTGATGACTACTCACGATATTCGTGGGTGTATTTCCTAAAATCAAAAGACGAAACGGCTCAGATGGTGAAGAATTTGATTACCAAAGTTGAGAACGTTATGGATAAAAGGGTTAAGTTCATCAGGAGTGACAATGGAACGGAGTTCAAGAATTTTGAGATGGAGATCTTCTGCCTTCAGAGAGGGATTGAACACCAATACAGCGCTCTGTATACACCGCAACAGAATGGAGTGGCTGAAAGGAAGAATAGAACATTAATTGAAGGAGCCAGAACTATGCTGGCTGATTCGAAGCTTCCTGTGGTGTTTTGGGCTGAAGCTGTTACAGCTTGTTATGTTATGAATAGAGTCTTAACTGTTAAAAGACTTGGTAAAACGTGTTATGAGCTTATGCATGGGAGAAAGCCCAACTTGAGTGGTCTTGAACCATTCGGGTCCCCTTGTTCGATTTTGAAGACAAATTCTAAATTTGGTGAAGTAGCCGATGAAGGAATCTTAGTCGGTTATGTTGTTGGGACTCCCAACAGACGTGTCTTCAATACATCGACCAGCAAGGTTGAGGTGGTGTGTAACACCGATATCACAAGTTACCAACCGCCAAAACCAAGCAACGGACCTGCTGAGTTTTTCGACTATGTTAAACTTTTTAAGTCTTTTAACATTCCGTATTTGGATATTGCTGAAGAAGTAGAGAGAGTTGCTACGAAGATGATCCTTGATGAGGAAGAAAACCTATTGCAAAGACAGCTGATCGATAAATGTCAACCTTCCTCATCAAATGCTGTCGATACCCCTGCTGCCTCGACTGAAGAAGAATTTTTCAATCCATTTCACTCTCAGCATGAAACAACCATTGACGAGCTCTCTTCTAACTTGGAAGACAATTTGCATGTCGGTTCTGTTCCGACCACGAGAATTCATAAAGATCACCCTTTGGAGAATGTGATTGGTGATGTGTCCTCCGGTGTACAAACAAGACGTAGCTTGAATGAGCACACCTGTGTTTACACAAGCATCAAGGAGACAGGGATAATCAACGAATGCTTGTACACCTGCTTTATCAGCCAGATTGAACCGAAGAATTATCAAATGGCTCTCAAGGACAGCTCGTGGGTCGAAGCTATGCAAGAAGAGTTGGCTCAATTCAAGAAAATGGAAGTTTGGACTTTGGTTGAAAAACCGAAGCATGTGCATGCGATAGGCACAAAATGGGTGTTTAAGTGCAAGAGAGATGAGAAAGGGATTATCATAAGAAATAAGGCGAGGCTAGTCGTTAAAGGTTTTAATCAACAAGAGGGGATTGATTATAATGAAGTGTTCGCTCCTGTCGCAAGGTTGGAAGCCATTAGATTGTTTTTGGCGTTCGCTGCTTATAAGAAGATGAAGGTATTTCAGTTGGATGTGAAGAGTGCGTTTCTGAATGGGAAAGTTGATGAGGTAGTGTATGTTGAGCAACTTCCGGGTTTTCCTGACCCAGACTTTCCTGATCACGTGTACAAGTTAAGCAAGGCATTGTATGGACTACATCAGGCACCTCGTGCCTGGTATTCAACTTTATCAGATTACTTGCTTGAAAATGGGTTTGAAAGAGGGAAGATAGATAGCACGTTGTTCTTCAAGAGAGATGGAAGCGACTTCCTGTTAGTGCAAGTCTACGTGGATGACATCATCTTTGCTGCATCAAGAGTCTCCATGTGTCAAGATTTTGAGGCCGTCATGAAAAAGAGGTTTGAAATGAGTGCTATGGGTGAACTAACTTTCTTTTTAGGATTGCAGGTTGATCAGAAGAAGGTTGGGATGTTCATTCATCAGACCAAGTATGTCCATGATGTGCTCAAACGCTTCAAGATGGAGGACAGCACTCCATTCGACACTCCAATCTGCGTCAATCACAAATTGGGTGCTGAGTCAGACGGTGATGCAGATGTGGACCCAACTCAGTATCGGGCTATTACAGGTTCTTTAATGTACTTAACTGCTTCTAGGCCTGATATAATGTTTGCTGTTTGTCTTTGTGCTCGTTTTCAGGCAAACCCAAAGGAATCTCACATGAAGGGTGTGAAGAGGATCTTGCGGTATCTCAAGGGCAAACCGAAGCTGGGGTTGTGGTACCCGAGAGGGGGAGACTTGGAGCTAGTCGCTTACACAGATTCTGATTATGGAGGGTGCAATCAGAGTCGGAAGTCAACAACTGGAGGATGTCAGTTTCTTGGTGGCAGATTGGTGTCGTGGCAATCCAAGAAACAGACTTCGGTCGCAATTTCAACCTGTGAAGCATAATACATGGCAGCATCCAACTGCTGCTCCCAGGTTCTTTGGATTCAACAACAGTTGCGCGACTATGGTCTGAATTTCTTACTTACACCTATTTGCATTGATAACACAGCTGCTATCTCAGTAACTAACAATCCCGTGAAGCACAGTAAAACTAAACATATTGACATACGTCATCATTTTATACGGGATTGTGCTGAGAAGAAACTGATTGTGCTTGAAAAGGTGGATACGCTTGATAATTTCGCTGATCTTTATACTAAAGCGTTTTACAAAACAAGATTTCAAAACCTTATCGAGCTGAATGGGATGATCAATCCCGAGTAACCATGCTTTTCATGTTCGGTTAAAAAAAAAAAAAAAAAAAAAAAACGTCACTATCGCTTAAAATATGTCGGTTACCTCAGTTTGAAGGACTTGTCTTCGGATATGTTTTGGTCCTCATTTTCTACTTGTAGATTTTGAGAATAGCCATTAACCAGATGACTGAAAGTGACCGGGGCGGTTTATGATGAGTTTTCATTCTTTCGCTTAAAATTAGTCGATCATATTAATTAGTTAGAAGGACACATACTAGTATGTGGTCGGTCCAGCTGATCCATTGGATCTTCGGGATAGCCGTTTACCTGAAGACTTTGTTTTGGTCGGGGCGATTAATGTTAAAATTTTTTTTTAAGGGAAATGAAATTATTTTTCAAGTCTACTACTTCGTAAGAAGTTCGTTAGCTATGTTTAACAGAAAATTGATCCAACCTTGGAAAATGTTAGATATACTGATTCTGTGTGCTTAACTAGTGAAGTTATTAGGCTTAAAAGGCTTTAGGACAGTCATTGTATGTCATGGTAACTTTTTATGGTGCGTAAAAGTAGATGTGATACAAACTAAAACTACTTGATTTTACGTGGAAACTCCTTACGAGTTTTGCATGTCTTCATATATATCTTTCCGAATGATAGGCAGAAAAGCGATTACCCAGTCATACACGAGCCCGTAAGTGTTCTGATTCCCGTGAAGATAGTGTTTCAAGAAACTGCAGTGATCCAGATTCGGGACTTGCAGTTGGTTACTACTCTGAAGTCTATGTAAATGTTTATCATAAAAAAAAAAAAAAAAAAAAAAAAAAAAACAACTTATGAGTTATTGAAACATTCTAGAGTTCAACATATCAAGAATTCTTAATCATGGAGTAAGAAAGAGAACGGGAAGGAGATGAAGAGTAATTACAAACTTAATCAGATACTAAGGGTCGAGGTCAATTCGGGGTGACTTGGGGAAAGCCAAATATGCTTTGAGAATAGATAGGAGGCATCATAATCTCTGAGTTGTTGCCCACTTAAATTTTGAGGCATAATTGAACCTAACTCGTATCACAGAAACGATGAAAACCGTCTAAAGTTATTTACCTGCTTACAACCTGTCTCTATATGTCATAATACAGCTAAACACGGATCTATGTGACAGTCACGTAATTAGTATGATTCCTGTTCGGATCTTTTCTAAAACGTAGTAGTCCCTATCGAGACTGAAATTTGATCCCTTATACTTTAATTGTTAAAGTTTTCTTTTTATGTAGTTGTATGCTTTTATAAATGGTTATTTGGACTTGATCGTGTCATTTAATTCTTAAAGGGAAGTTTAAAACTTAATTGCAAAATGTTCAAATTATAAGGGTTGATTTTGTAAATTTAGGCGATGTTGTTAAACAGGCGAACTTATGAATAACTTCGCCTAGGCGAAGTTAACCGTAACTTCGCCTGTATAACTTCGCCCCTATATAAAGATTACTTAAGGTCAACAGTTTCATTATTTTCAAACACAGCGAACTTATTCCGAAAAATTTCAGCGAACTTATCGATCTATCTGTCAATCATCTTTATTTTCTTTCTTCGATTTCAAACCGATTTAAAGGTTGGTTGGGTCATTACATCGTGTTATCTGTTCTTTGATGTTAATCTAAGGTTGTTTCGATAACCGGTTAATAACCTCGGCCGATCGATCCTTAAACCCGATTTCAAACCTTGTTTTCACGTGGTCATGTACATCCTGGTCGTCTAGTTATCCTTAAAAACTTGTGTTTCAGAGTCCTTAATCTCCACAATCGTTAAATTCGCCAACGGCACGTTGTTCGAAATCCTTACTGTCGCCGATTCAGATTCAGGCGAACTTAAGGTTTAGGCGAAGTTATCCGTAACTTCGCCTGAGGCTCAACTTCGCCTGAGGCGATGTTGTGGTGAGGCGAAGTTATCATTAACTTCGCCTGGACCTTTTAATTTTTAAATTATTAGCCGAACTTAAAGATGAAGCGAAGTTGTTCCTAACTTCGCCCCAACTTTAACTTCGCCTATACAGATTTTATCACAACTTCGCACATGGTAACAAGCGAACTTGTGGTACGCCTTAATGTTTATCTAACTTGGTTCGTTTGTTGCAGATATGGCTGCAGTAGCAGGTGCTGGAGGTGCTGGAGGCAATGACGGAGATAACCAGAGGCAATTTTTTCCGGGTCACAATATGTACATTACCTTAGACCCGGAAGCGAGCGGAGTTGAAGACTACCATGAGATCATCACATTCCTCATTCGCTCGAGGATATTCCACGCAATCACGACGACTCTGCCGATATCCTTACCCAATATCGAGGATTTCTGGCAGACGGTGGAATACGATTGCCGTGTTGAGCCCCCGGTTATGCGAGCAACCTTCAACAACCAAGAAGTTCAGTTCTCGTCTGAACAAATACGGGTGGCGTTACGTTTTGGAGAGGAGACTCGGGACGACCCAACTGACTTTGTGGCTCCGTTTCGTGATGGAGCATTCCTCCGAATGGGATATTCTGGTCCCTTGGGCGATACCCAGAGACGGAAGGGGTTCCTGCTCGATCAGTGGCGCTTCCTCATGCACGTCATGATTGTGTGTATGTCTGGGAGGAAGGCGGGTACTGACGGAATGGGTGCGACCATGCAGTCAGCAATGACTGCTCTGACTTATAACAAACGTTATAGCTTTAGTCAGATGGTCTTTTATGAGATCGACAGACAGAGGAGAGCGATGGCTCGTGAGCGGTTCATAATGTATCCAAGATTCATCCAGATGATCTTGAACCATGTGGCTCCAAATTTGCCTCAACGACGCCCAATACGATACGTGGAGAGTGTGAGCAAAAGTATATTTGCTCAATGCCGTACTTCGAGTGCGAGGAGCAAGCCTGAACTTCGTCCAAGGCATACTCCACTCTTTGGGTTCTTAATAAACCCGGGGTATGTGCCAGCTCGGGGGGATGAGTTCAGAGACCCTCAACCACAACAGGCAGGAGCAACTCGAGATGTACCTACTGTGCCTGTGGTGTCGGCTGAGGAGGATGTAGACCTTGATGCTGCATTTGGCGGCCAAGGATTCTTCGACATGGACCGTTTTGATCCACAAGAAGAGGTGCAGGTCTCTGCTGCACAGGTTAGGGAAGTGCGTGTTACTAGAGCAGCTACGACATTGGCTGACTCGGATCTTTCTGATATTATGGATGAGGCGAGAAGGATGTTGGTGACTCGAGAGAGGACGTTGGGGAAGAGAAAGAGGACAGTTGATGATAGTGAGTCAGAAGAAGAAGAAGAGGATATTCACAAGTTGATTCGACGATCAAGACGTGAAAGGACAGGTGCAGGTATGGGAGCTGGAGAGACTTCCAGAGTTGTACGTTTTGCTCCATCCGCACTGTCAGGTATGTCGATTGTTCCTACATCTGTCCAGGTCACAGGTTTAAGCGCCGCGGAAGTTCCCGTGGTGGCTACATCAGCTGTCGGCATCCCATCCATCACACTACAGACGACGACTCCGGAGATTGTGTCGTTACCACCTCCAACGCTTACTCCTTCAGAGGTGGTGGCACAATTTGTAGAGTCTACCGTCATTGCAACTGCAGGGTTGTCGGTCACGATACCACCTGCGGTTACGTCCACAACTGCTTCTGATGTCCCGGTTACATTCGAGATCCCTGCTGAGTATACTCAAGAGACATCTAACATGAGGTTTGATTTCGATGCAACCCTCTCAGACTCGGAGAGAATAGCTGCACTTGAGCGGGTCGTGGCAGAGCAATCGAGGATAAACTTTATCCAGACCCAGGCTATTCAGCGCCTTGTAGCAGAGAATCAACTACAGTCATCCCTCCTGATTGAACATGGGAGAATTATAGATGCTATGAAGGAGTTCTTGGCATCTCAGGGGGAGACAGGCTGTAAAGGCGACGAGTTAAGGACAAAGAAGAGGAATGACAAAGACGATGATCCCAATGCATCGAAAGATGCAGGTGGTGAGTTGCCAAGAACTACTCAAGCTCTTGGGACTTCCACAGCTCAGGGGGAGTCTGCAGGTGCAGTTGGTGGTGATGAGGTGGTGATGGTTGATGATGATGATGATGTGATCGATGCGTTGAAAGAATTGGATGATGATATGCTAGAGGATGATGTGATGTTTGATGATGATGTGCTGCCTATTGAGGAGATTGAGAAGATTGGAGCACATATTGTGATTGAAGATGAGATTGAAGAAGGTGAAATAATTGAAGAAAATGTTGAACACGAGATCCCAGATGTTGAGAAAGCCGATATGGGTACTGAGATGGAAAATGATGAGACTGAGTGGGAGGAGCAGCCTAGGTGGAAGGAAGGCTGTGCTCATTGGTTTATTAAAACTAAGAAGCCTGCTGTTCCAACCATGTTCAAGAAGAGTTATAATATCAAAGGCTATGCTGAGTCGAAGAAAGGAATAATTTTTGGCTATATGATGAACAGATAAAGTTGTTTGTGGTGAAACGTTTTGATGGGATTCTGTATTTTAAAAGAACGTTGAGATCTCTCAATACATTTCCTGAATGTGAGGTGAAGGATTTGGCTAGATTGGGGCTGATCAATAGATGCGACGACAACATGGCAAGGGTTATTGGGAAGATCGTGTGGAAAGAAAGCATAAAAAAGAAGAAGTTTGAGTTATTAAAGCCACAGAAGGGAAAGCTAGTGGAAGATAAAGAAAGGGGAATGAGAGCAGATGGCAAGCCATGGATGGTAATGAAGTACAAACCGATTCGATGCATTAAGGAGGTTCCAATGAAGATTATGCCTCCAGATGTGTTGAAGAATCTTAAATGGTGGTATGTTGATTGCCAGACTGCTGAAGCCGTGATGGAAGACGAAGACGAACAAGAAGTGCTGAGGGTGTATGATCCGATGCATCTTGTTAACTTATCGAAAGCTGATCTGCAAGTGTTGAATGAAAAGAAGATATTCTATATTCCTGCTTGGAAAGACGAAGCGAGGAAGTATCAGCGAGTAGTCACGGTATGTGTTAGAGAAGGAGTGCATGCGTGAAGATTACAAGACAAGTGCTTAAAGATCAAGATATGAAGCTACTGCCAAGGGGGAGTCTGTTGGTGCATAAATGTCAGTAGTTCATAGTCTAGTGTCTGTAATCGAGTCTGTAATGTTATTTATGTTTTTGTTTAAGCGAAGTTGTTAACAAGTTCGCCTAGGCGAACTTGTTGAACAAGCGAAGTTATGGACAACTTCGCCTGAACATATCAGGCGAAGTTGTCGTGTATTTATACTAAGTTACGGCTTAGTGTTGAGGAGTTCATCGAGTTGATCTAAGCTGGTTTGAGTTCATTGTAACGTAAGGACAAGAGTCTGTATAAGTGATTCATATCACGTGAGTTCAGTTATTAATATATAACGTGTTTCGGTTTATTCGTGTGTGTTTGTTTGATTTGCTTTCTACGCTCGTAACGATCTACGCAGGGATTCCGCACCTGAGTAGACCGAGATATCTCGTGTGATCCGTCCAGGGAACCTACAGAAACCTCATTTTCTTGCAAATAAACTCAAGAAACAAAGATGGAAACGTGATTAACTCGATTATTTACCTTGTTTTCTTGCTAAAAAATCTCGGTTTTGGATCATGATCTTGAGAGGATTGATGAGCTTGGATGGATTGTTGTAAAAAAAAGAAATGAGAAAGGGGGTGTAAGGGGGAGTCCGATCGGGATTCTTAGGGGGGTGGGGTGGGACCCACCTCTCCATTCTAGACCACATGTTTGGATTTCGGATATCCGGATAATGTTTTGGATAATCTGGTTCTGTTCGTTTTTCGGTTAAATGTCTGATTCGGCTTAAAACGAGGTTAAAACGGTCGTTTTTCGGCTTAAAAATGAAATTTATATAAAACCGATTTAAAAACTTTAAAAACTTAAACCATGACATTTATTAACTTAAAACATCATATTATTAATTATCGCGCATCTTTTTCGGCTTGATCGATCATCTCTTGCTCGGTTTGGTATTGAAGGTTTCGTTTAATGTACCGACGTACCATTAAATCGAAATCCTTTTTATGTGCCGTACTTTACTTATCCCGAAGCATTAATGCTTCGTGACATCACTAAATATTATAGATATCGTCTATAATTGAACCCTCGATTCGTTCGGGTTTCAATAACTATCGATCGAATAACCGCATAATCAATACGATGAATTACATATTCACGTACCATCAATACAGTGAACCATGTATTCTCGTATAATTACTATGGTAATTCATGTACCCGGCATTAAATATGACGTAACTATCGTCTACCGGTTAGGGTATCCCTGGTTTCGTCGGAATCGTTACATTCTCCCCCCATTAAGAAATTTCGTCCTCGAAATTTTACACGCTCACTATCCCTTTCCGAGGGAAAGGTGGGGGGTTTTCCTTCATAATTCACCCTCGCGTTAACAGGTATAATCTGGTCCTCGCTGTGAATTCCACTTAATCTTAATCAATAAAGCTTGGTGTGTCTAAACTGTTTAGTTTTCCCGTCTACTATCTCTACGGAATTAGTTATGATATCAAGCATGTCTTCTATGAGTACCTCTATTACTAGTACTTTCGTTGCCTCATCGCTTAGGCACTCTTCAATCCGTATACATGGCAAAACATTATGTATAGTACTTAGCCCCTGGAGTACTTTAATCGATAAACTAAATGACCAATCATGGAGATAGTCTCATGAGGTCCAATATATTAAGGAGCTATTTTCGGTTTTGCCAAACCTCATATCACCTCTCTAAGGTGATGCCTTAAAATGCCTTGTCACCTCTTTCCAGTGACAATGGTTTTCTTTGAATGTTGGCATAAATCATTTGCCAATCTCGCGCTGCTTTCAACTTATCTTAAATATTATAAATCCGATTGATTGTTTCTCGAATCAATTTGAAAGAAATGGCTTGATTGACGCCCATTTTCAATTTAAACAATTGGTGATAATTACTTCACCCATAGAAAGTTTCAAGCTCTCGATGCTTCCTTCCCCGCCTTCCAATAATGGAGGTAGGATGACTATTCCGATCTAAGATCATTGAAAATGGTACTCCATGACGAGATACCATTTCACCATCAGGAATTTGGGCGAGAATTCATTGTGGTAATCGTCATGGATTGGGATGAAATGCGAGGATTGGTTAATCGATCCGCGATTACCCAATTTACCTGATGCCTTTGATATATCTTGGGAATTTGCGTCCCGAAACCCATTGTAATTTATTCCCACTATCATTGACGAATTTTCTGTCGTTGTGGCATTCTCAAGGGTTTTCGGTATGCAGCCTTATCTCTTGCATAACTTAAATTTTCACCAGCATACGTAACCATATTTTTCTCCAAACTCGGCCACCAATAGGACTCCTTCACATCCTTGTACATCTTATCCGATCCCGGATGTATGGAATATTTCGATCTATGCGCTTCGTCCATGATTAATTTACGAAGGTCATGGAGGGTCGGGATCCAAACCCGATATTTGAAGTAGAGAATTTCGTCCACGCGCTATTCGACATTCTTCTCATTGCCGTAAAGTCCCTCCTTTTCCAATTGTTCCTCTTTCAACGCCTCACGTTGAGCGACTCGAATCAGGCCCGAAAGGTCCGACTGGACTATCATCCCCAGTACTCGCACTCGCAATGACTTAACCCGATCTTTCCTACTCAAGGCATCGGCTACGACGTTAGCCTTACCGGGGGTGATAACGGATGTCACAGTCATAATCGCTTAACAACTCGACCCATCTTCGTTGCCTCATTTTCAGTTCCTTCTGATCAAATATGTGCTGCAAACTCTTATGATCGGTGAAGATGGTGCACTTCGTACCGTAGAGATAATGTCTCCAGATTTCAAGTGCGAAGATAACCGCTCCCAGTTCTAAGTCATGAGTAGTGTAATTTTTCTGGTGTACTTTTAACTGTCGGGAAGCATAGGCTATAACCTTATTATACTGCGTCAACACGCATCCTAACCCTTTACGCGATGCGTCACAATATGCGACAAAACCATCGTCTCCATCGGGGAGACTTAAAATCGGCGCTTGGCACAATTTTAATGGTTTCCATCTTATTTGGATCTATGTGAAATCCTTGTTGCTTTACAACATGACCAAGGGATTGTGCCTTCAGAATCACATTTCGAAAACTTCGCGTACAACTCCTCTTGCTTTAACACTTCCACAATTTTCCTTAACCGTCGTTCGTGCTCTTCTTTACGTTGCGAATATATCAAAATATCATCAATGAATGTTATGAAAAATTTGTCAAAATAAAGTTTACAGACTCGGTTCCTGAGTTCCATGAATGCTGCCGGCCCATTTGTTAGCCCGAAAGGCATAACTAAGAATTCATAATGGCTGTAGCGAGTCCGAAACGCTGTTGTTGCAACGTCCTCCTCTTGGATTTTTCATTTGGTGATAACTATATCTAAGACTAATTTTCTAAAAATAAAGCGCCCTTTGCAGTTGATTAAACAGATCATTTACTTCGAAGAAGTGAATACCTATTCTTGATCGTCACTTTATTCAATTCTCCCTAATCAATACATATCCTAACACTTCCGTCCTTCATTTCCCAAATAACACTGGTGCACCCCATGGTGACTAACTAGGTCGTATAAAACCTTTATCCAATAATTCTTGCATTTCAGTTGGCGCAAGTCGGTAAGATGCTTTAGCAACAGGGCCAGCTTGAGGTATTAAATCGATTCTGAATTCGACCTGTCGGGTTGGCGGTAATCCAGGAAGTTCTCTTGGGAAAACTTCTGGATATTTACGTATCACCGAAACATCTTCTATATGTTTTCTTTTAAATACTTTGGCAATCGCGTTTGTTAAATACACCACGTCTTCTTGTCGTAAATATTATAACATCTCAAGATGAGATTAGAGTGGTAACATAATACCGTACACTTTTCTCTGTATCTAATCGCTTCATCGTCCGAAGGAGAGCTTCTAATCGTCTTCTTTTCATATTTGATTTCAGCTTCATGTTGAGTTAGCCAATCCATGTTAACTATTACGTCAAAACTTCTTAACTTTTCTGGTCGTAGGTCAATAAGGAAAGGTTAATCGTTCAGAATAATAGGACAATTCCGAACAATTCAGTTAACCATTAGGGATTTACCGTTAGCGATTCTACAGTATAGGGTTCTATAGTTTCACTAATCGGTATCTTTCCAAATGATAGGAGATTAACAGGAACTAACTTCTATCAAAGACCGCAAGAATATCACTGGTGCCTATTGATTTAAAACTACAACATACTTAATACCACCTTTGGATCATGATGTGCTTTATTCGAATTACTCACAAAAGCTCGGCTCCTTACTTGATCAGAGGTTGATGCTTGTCATGAGGCTCGTCTTCCAACTACACCTTGGTTCAACTTTGGGCAATTTCTCTTGAAATGTTATGTACTGCCACATTCATAGCAAGTACAACTGTTTGGCATAATTCGATTTCTTTAGATGGATTGTTATTGAAGCTGTTGGGTTCAGAGTGGTTGTACACGAATGGGTTGGGGTTGCCGGTTCACATGGCTTCAATTGGTTCTACAATTGGGGCATTACGTCCATCTTTACCACACCTGTGGCCTGCTATCACTCGACATTCTTCTTCCTTTATCATTTCTCTTCTTTAACACTCGACGTCTCACCTAACGTCCTTCCAGTCCGCTTCCCATAGAGTAAAATATATCAATGCTGGCTTGTGACACAACCCTTCCAAAGGTTGTATATTTTACAGGATTGACTATACTCCCTATCGATGGAGTTAGTCCCCAATATAGCGCTCACTTTGCTTAGTTTCAGGAGTAATTAGCCATGTTACCAGACATGACAATTCCTTCAAACGATTAGCGTGTTCTAAATGATCAGCACACAACATTTCTATCTTTCATAGCTCAGTTTCCAATCTCTGAGTTTTATTACTCGAATAAAAGTGCTCTAGCACAAGAATTTTAAATTCTGACCATATCATCTGAGCAATAATTTTCTAACTATAATTTTGTACCATCGTGTTCTATCACGATACAACATAATCTACCAACATATCTGTAGCATATTTCACTACACAATGTTCTAGACTCTTACCAATATCCTTAACCATTACGATCTTTTCTATCCACTCGCTAGTCTATTCCTCCCTTTACCATCAGTAAACAATTAATAATCCCCTTAACACAACCGATAAACATATCCTTCATACCGGATCTAATTCATTACGACTACTATTCATGTTTAGTTTATAACTAATACTTGTAGTCATAATAGTATTCGGTGGGACATTATCACTCTTAGTAATACCACTAAGAATTGAAATATTCATATTCATGTGATCGCTCGATCTATAATTCTGCGATCACATTTGCATCAACACTAACAGTGATCTGTGATACGACATCCGGTATCATCATCTGCTATCTTTGAGCAATCAACTAACTCATATCAATCTCCATCGTTGGAGTTATTCTTTTTATGTCATTCTGCCGTACTCATCCCGTACGCAGTAATCAATACTAATCTCACCGTATAACTCGTTACCAGCTCAATCATATCAACAGGTACACATACACACCAAATATTATCATACATATTACACATACCAGTATCTAGTATATAAGTCCCACAAATATAATAACATATGGACTTAACCTGACGTCGGTTAACGTTTAAATATATTTCATAACCCTTGTCACCAACTGACATATAGATCTTTCTCAACAAAGATTAATGTTTAATATACTTGATTTCAGTATCCTTCTGCATGTCAGCATAACCGATACATGCTCACCGTGAGCACCAAACGATTACGTACCACGGAGTTATAATATCCGTGTCCATTCGTATATTCGGCATACACGGTATACCACCTACGAACGAACAACCAACTATGCTATAATGATTCCAACACCTCTTTGTGTACGGGTAATCATTCGATCCGAGTATACATGGGTATAGGCATCTAACGGATGTAAGGATAACATAGGGAGCTGCAAGGTTCAAGGTAATTGCGCAACATGGGTTGCCTTCAAATATTATTAATTACTATTATGGGAAACTCTATCACTTGCTCAGTCAATGTCCTCAGGCGTTCTAGGTTTGCTAAAATCAGTAATTATCGATCTGGAGGTGGTATGTCTCATATGTTTGGGAGTGAGAAATACATATATATATTTCTATATATTATTTTTATCTGCTGATTTATTATCCATTTTATTATTATTATTTTATTTTTATTTTAATGGAACAAGAATGGGTTCAGGTACAGGTCCGTCCGTACGTGAGGGTTGGCGGTTCGGGTGAACATGGGGGGGTTATTAGGATATACGGTACCGGTGTTGGTAGGGTAAGGGATTTATCAATTTTGGTTGGGAGTGACGGTTACTAGATATTTCTGGTTAATGTCAAACGGGAGATCTAACTTGGTACTATCATAACTATGGCCCGATAAGTCAGACTCATTATCAACCGATGCTCTAGAAATTTCAGCATCCTCGGTACTTTTATTATTTCATCCCCCGGTTCCTTATCCGGGTCCCATTTCTCAATACTTGTACCCACAAGATATGCACATATATATATACACATTAGCACGCATAAATAATATTATATACTTTACACATATGTTGCCATTTTTACCTATTAATGTTCCCCGTGACTTCCCCTGAATTCTCTCGTGCGGACAAGTCTGTTATTATGTTCCGGACCATAATAACTCACTTGTCCATCCAAGTTCATCCAGATCTCGTCACTATAAATTATTAGTTGATATTCAGATCCTATAATACTTGAGCTGCTGGTTATATTTTAGGTATCTTTTAAAGACATCCTAATTCTTTTATAACCAATGACTCTGATACCAACTTCTGTAACACCCCGTAACCGCAGCGGAAACGTATACGGGATGCAACAGACACCTCTGATATCAACCACATTGTTTATAAAGAAAACTGAATACATTAATATACTTCAAATTACATTTTCTCATAATTCATTACCGTCTAGGTGATACACACATCATACAATACGATACATAATTCTATTTATTATAATGTATCCTAACATTCCGCACGCAAATCTTACACACATCAAGCACTTAGCACGTAAGCAATCACTTCATCTTAGTTGAACCTGAAAAAGCATGTGAGAAAACGGGTCAACTACGAATAGTTGGTGAGTTTCACAATTTGAGTAAACCATGATAAATCCATATCAAAATATAATATTATCTGGGGACACTGTTAACCCAGTACTGTACTCATTCCGGGGGCAATGTTAACCCAGAAACATGATGTAATTATGCTGAGCCCACAAGCGAAACCTCTGTCTGGGGACACTGTTAACCCAGTACAGTACTCATTCCGGGGACAATGTTAACCCAGAAACACTTCTAGGGACATCTGGGGACACTGTTAACCCAGTACTGTACCCATTCCGTACGATTCCCGTATAATCAAATATTTATAAATACACGCAAATCCATGCGTTCAGTATGTACTTAAACATTTTATTAGTAACATGCTTTCCGCCCCGGGAAAATATTTGAAAACTACTCAGAAAAAGGGGCTCGTGAAACTCACCTTAGCACATGCAAGCAGGGTAACAACAATCATTATCAGTTAATACGTCCAATCTGTAATATGATCCCTACGATCGTTACTATACACTCATTATTAATATAACTTTAACCAAGTTAACCGGTACATCTGGGGGACACTGTTAACCCAGCACTGTACCCGTTCTGGGGACAAGGTTAACCCAGAAACACTTCTCCGGACTCAGATTGTGATGTCGTTTAGAGTTCAACAGTCAAATTTTCTAATAGCTTGTTTTCCCTGTTTTGCGTGCCTAGCACGGTTACCCGTTTTTATGTTTCAAAAATGAGTTTGGTCACACACGACCCGAAAATAGTGGTTGACTGATAATTTAATTAAAGATGTGAAATTAGAGCTCGGTTTAGACGCCCCGATTGGTCGCGGGACCCGTTTCCGTCTTTGGCGTACCGGAAACTGTTAAATCGGTTAAAAATACCCAAATCATCCGAATTATTTTCGGATGATTCATTTTTACTTGTTTAACTCAATTATATGAAAATAGTTCATTTTTAGGGTTTTTATACACCAGTCAGCTCGCTTAAGCGAACTTCACCGGTTTACGCGTTTTAACTTTAAAAGTTTGATAATTAGCACAAATAATTATCCGTTTAACCTCGGATCTTGAAATTTTGCACAAATAACATTTTGACTGTGGGGAAATTTATAGAAATATTTCCAGAATTAATTTTTATATTTAAAATTTATTTATCTATTTTTAAACACCATTTAAACACTAAATATGTCGTAAATACCAGACGATCTTAGAAAAATCCTAAATTTTTCCTGGATGTCCGCTGCCATCCACATAGTCCCCTGTAGTTTTTACAGAACCAAAATCCCCTATTACATGCCATTTTCACTAAAACCGAGCTAGAAAACCCTAGAACTCGTTTGACCGAAAAGCCTACTTAGACTTCTCCAACGGACCTCAAATTTTGTGTGTGACTTATACATGATATAAAAAGCGTATCTGCAATTTTCCAGAATTGTTCATGATATTTAACTATTTTTCACCATTTTTGGCCAAAACCGAGCATTAAATTCACCAAATATTCATCCTTTGTCCAAAAATTACCAAAAATTCACAGAACTCATATTTATATATATAGAACATCCCTGTAAAATTTCATGACCCAACACCAAACACACCACAATCTGTCCAAAAACTCCAAAACCGAACATAACCGAATATACCTTTCGTTTTCCGCCACTACAAGCTATAAACACGTCTTTCCGCCTTATCTACCACTTAATACAGAACCAACAACCAACATACCACAATACCAATCAAGTTACACTCACGATCAAGCCATTTCTTTCATGGTTTCGGTTATGATTCAAAAACAAAGATTTAACCGTAAAAATTCGTTTTTGATTCGTTTAACTCCTTTCTTGGACCAAGATCCTTTGTATAACCCGTATACATCACTTGATCATGCAAGAATCGGTTTTCATCTTTGAAACCTTATTTTCTTGCAAATAAACTCAAGAAACGAAGATGAAAACGTGATTAACTCGATTATTTACCTTGTTTTCTTGCTAAAAACTCTCGGTTTTGGATCATGATCTTGAGAGGATTGATGAGCTTGGATGGATCGTTGTAAAAAAAAGAAATGAGAAAGGGGGTGTAAGGGGGAGTCCGATCGGGATTCTTAGGGGGGTGGGGTGGGACCCACCTCTCCATTCTAGACCACATGTTTGGATTTCGGATATCCGGATAATGTTTTGGATAATCTGGTTCAGTTCGTTTTTCGGTTAAATGTCTGATTCGGCTTAAAACGAGGTTAAAACGGTCGTTTTTTCGGCTTAAAAATGAAATTTATATAAAACCGATTTAAAAACTTTAAAAACTTAAACCATGACATTTATTAACTTAAAACATCATATTATTAATTATCGCGCATCTTTTTCGGCTTGATCGATCATCTCTTGCTCAGTTTGGTATTGAAGGTTTCGTTTAATGTACCGACGTACCATTAAATCGAAATTCTTTTTCTGTGTCGTACTTTACTTATCCCGAAGCATTAATGCTTCGTAACATCACTAAATATTATAGATATCGTCTATAATTGAACCCTCGATTCGTTCGGGTTTCAATAACTATCGATCGATTAACCGCATAATCAATACGATGAATTACATATTCACGAACCATCAATACAGTGAACCATGTATTCTCATATAATTAATATGGTAATTCATGTACCCGGCATTAAATATGACGTAACTATCGTCTACCGGTTAGGGTATCTCTTGTTTCGTCGGAATCGTTACATGGAACGCCCCGGCATGAAGCCAAATTGGTTGACCGTAACCTGAGTTTCTCTTCTAAGTCTACCCTCAATCACTCTTTCCCATAGCTTCATAGTATGACTTAGTAGTTTGATTCCTCGGTAGTTACCACAACATTGGGCGTCTACTTTGTTCTTATAGATAGGAACTACAACGCTGCTCCTCCACTGGTCTGGCATCTTACCTGATTTGAGAATACTATTGAACAGAGTAGTTAACCACATGACTCCTTCCTCCCCCAGACACTTCCACACCTCGATGGGTATGTTGTCTGGGCCAACCGCCTTAGACCTTCCCATCCTCCTAAGTGCATCCTTCACCTCTTCTCGTGTGATCCGTCGGCAGTAGCAGTTATTCGATTGTTGTCGTTGAAAGTTTGTGTTGTCATGTTCTTCTTGGAAAGCTCTCCCATTGTTTAAAAGATTGTGGAAGTAGGTTTGCCATCTTAGCTTGATGTCCTGCTCCTTGACCAGTACATGCCCATCTGTATCCTTTATGAACTTCACCGGTCCTAGATCTTGCCTTCTACGCTCCCTGGCTTTGGCAATCTTAAACATAGCATGTTCCCCCTCTTTTGTTTCTAGACCTTCATACATCCGTTTAAAGGCCGCCTTCTTTGCTTCCGCCACTGCCTTCTTCGCCTCTATCTTGGCCGTTTTGTAGTTGTCCCTCAATTCCACTCGCTCCTCCTCATTCGTGCACCTCATTAGCTCCCTAAAACATCCTTGTTTGTCCCTTATCTTGTCTTGCACTGCGTCATTCCACCACCAAGACTCCTTATGCCCACTTGTCTTTCCTGTTGTGACCCCGAGAGTCTACTTTGCTACTTGGATGATCTTTGTCTCCATAGCTTCCCATATATGAGTTGAGTCCCCATTTATTAATACGAAAGATTCAAAAAATATTCCCGAGTCTGGTAAACGAATACGAATTCATTTACAAAAAATCCAAGATGTAAAAGGTTTGCTCTTTTTAGCCTTTTAACATTCACAAATCCACTTAACTATGTGAATACCCAGATGATAAACCACATATAGACCCATAATCTCCAGACCCGAGGTATCCAATCAATATTTAAGGTTATAAAACCTTAAGCCAATGAAGTGTTAAACACTAAAGTTAAACGTGCAAGATTTAGTTTATACCACCGGCTACTTGGCAAACTCTTACGTTAAAATCTACCCAAGCATCATATGATAACGTATTCCAAATTTAAAATTCATAATATTTCACATTTAGACAAAAAATTGAGGTTTGAGTATGACCCGACCTTTAATCACCTAATATGCTATCCCCACACTTAAATTTTGCGTTGTCCTCAATGTAAGGATACTAACAACTTATAATAAAAAATAAAAATAAAACAGGACTACAAAAAACTAAAAACCTAATAATAAAAATAAAAACAAAACAAAAAGTAAATAAGCTAGATAATGGAAAAAACTTAGCTGGTAATATGCGCATAAAATTTGGTGCCAAAACTTCTTCCATGAATGCCCTCCAACTCCGAACGTGCTCAACAAACAGTACCTCCTCTCACACACGAACAGAAGCGGCAAATATATAACAAACATATCTAAAATAAATCTTATAAAATTGATATATATTATGCAATTAAGTTCATATCAAAACAACCATCCCAACCAATAGACGAGATTAACTAACAACAAAAGTATAAAACAAAGAATATTGTTCCGCTGCTGCTCTATCCCCACACTTGTCTTTTTTTCACTAAAAACTCATCCTCTCTCTTAATCTCCATAAATCATGCAAAACTTAAAAACACAAAAACAAAGAAAAACTACAAAAATAAACGTTAGTGGCCCGACAAGACTCAAAAATAAAAATAAAAATAAAAATAAAAATAAAATAAAATGGGATAAAAAAAATACAAACTCTACACTTGAGTTTTTACTCAAGAAACTTTGCTATCTGAATCACTTGCCTGTCCGAGTGGAGCTTCCTCCACCTTGGTAAAACTCTAGTGTCCTCCAAGATATTGCATCACGATCTGACCACTCATTAATCATGTTTTTCTTCTTTCTAACTCCTCGAACCTCCTCAAACTTCCGCTTACCACCACCCATTTTCCCTATCACACTCCACCATCACTCGAGAATGCAAAACCTCTTGCTCATCCTCCACACTAACTCTGACCGAACGGAAGTGGTCAAGACGTGAATCCATTCCTGAGATACATGAATCTATCAAGTAAACTCGATGACATGAATCAATGAGACCGTATTGACCACTCAGATGTCTCATGGATTTAGCAATATAAGTGACACTATCTTCGCCGGCTCTAAGAGTTATCTTTCCTTCAAAAACGTCAATGAGTGCCTTAGCAGTACATAAGAATGGACGGCTTAAAATTATATGAACTCTCTCATCGGCCTCCAAATATAGAAAAACTATATCTATGGGGAAAAACAAATTATCGACCTTAACGAGAAAGTTCTCTACGACTCCCCTAGGATACTTGATGGAACGATCGGCTAAAGACAATGATATATGAGTAGGGGTGAGCTCTCCTAGGCCTTGCTTTTCATATAAAGAGTATGACATGAGGTTTATGCTAGCTCCCGGATATGCTAATGCTTGACACGTGGTGTGCTTTCCGAAAAGACATGGAATGGTGAAAACGCTAGGATCGGGTAATTTTTCTGGTAACCTATAAAGAACAACCTCATAACACTTGCCGTTTAGTGGAATGGTCAAAACCTCCTCTGGTCTATCCTTTCGTTTAAGGAGATCTTTCAAAAACTTGGCATATTTTGGCATATGCCGGAGGGCCTTGATAAAAGGAAGATTAATATTAAGCTGCTTGAACATGTCTAAGAAATGACCGTACCCTCTAGTGAATTTCAGATGCTTAAGACGGGCGGGATACAGAACACGAGCATGATCAATAAGAGGTGATGGCCTAACCTCTCTCGGTTTCTTCTCTACACTCCTTCCACTATAGGCTTACTGGTTGTTGCAATACTTGTTGGGCCTAGCCTAGGTTGCACCCTCCCAGGCGTCCTCATATTTATCTGCTCATCTAGCAACTCATCCTCCTCATCTTTATCAACCTCTCTGCTAACTCTTTATGGACCTAAAACCCTACCACTACGAGTGGAGACGGCTTTTAACTACGCAGCCGAATTAGTTTGGCATTACCTGAAAAAAGACCGGGGATTTTCTCCTCTAAATGACGAGTTGTGTCACATACATACCTCTGAATATCAAGGATTGCGGACTGATGATTCCTCAAAAGCAAGTTATAATCGGTTATGGTTTTTAGGTGACCTGATCTCCATAAGTATTTGTTGCATCATCTCCTCTCGTCTTCCCATTCCACCACTCTAATCCTGCCCATTACTCACACCTTGCTCATTACTCACACCTTGCCATTACTCGAACTCTGAGCATTCTGACCCCTATTATTATACTGATCTTGCCCCCGTTTAAAAGAAGCTTGGAAACCAGGCAGTGCACCGGACGGACGCCAATTTTAATTACTTTGATTTTGGTTCTTATAGTTGTTCCAATTTGAATTGTTGTTACTGCTATAAGCATTTGGGAACCTTTTCTCACCAGCTACAAAATCCACCTGTTTATTCATTAACGGACACTCCAAAGTACCATGACGACCCCTGCATAACTCACATTTATCAACCTTGGCTTTGAGCTCCTTCACCTCTCTAGTCAAATTTTCTAAAGCAGCAGCCACACTAGTGTCTAGATTAACCTGGTTCATACCTCGAGCGGATGAGGGTGTACTAGTGCCAGGAGTGGACTCCCGTTACGTGGTCTTTTTGCATATTCTGATTGGGCAAAACTTTTAAACATTTCATTGCATTCAATGACATTATTCTTGTCCATCAGATTACCCCCCGCAACTGTGTC
>NW_027499676.1:0-108911 GCF_021521415.1 Bidens hawaiensis | reverse complement strand
TGGTCCCTTATATGATTAGTTGGTCGATGCAAGCCTACAACACTTTCTCCGCGTGGCTATGGGAGTACCTGAACAGTCTTAAATCATATAGGTTGCAAGATCGCTATATCGCATGAAACATAAAACAATTTATATAGTATGACTACATTTTTTACTCATTAGTGTTGTAACTCACCAATGCATATCTAAGTACCCCTAAAATCAAGTTTCACATATCCATATTCCTAACTTAAGGGTGAGTGGTGTGGTGGTCGGATCGAGGAGGGAAGGGTGATATGACAAACAAGCCGCACGAGAACATCACTTCAGGCATTCAGCATAGGGAAGGGGATGGATGACATCGGGTGATTCTAGCTAATGAAATCGATGAAGAAGATAGGTGAGTTACAACTTCTACAAACCAATATACATATTGAGAAAAGTGCACGACCAAGTGTGAGCTCAATAAACACCAAGATTATTGGGGTTTGAGTTAAAAACTCAACTATGACATTTAGTTAGCTCAACCTTAAGCTTTGAGGTAAATGCCCCTTTAGTGAGGTCTATATAGAAATGTTGATGGTCGTATATAAATCGTTTATATTATTGTGTTATTTTATTAGTTTTATTTAGATTTTAGTGTGAACAGTGATGCTTCATACGTGTTTATAGGTTACGGTTCATTTAACGTTAAATTTGCAAAATTGGGTCTTGTAACGAGCACATAATAAAGTTTCGGGAAGATCAGCACGCAAAACGAAGCAAACAACAAAAGAAAAATAACTTTCTATCATCATAGACCTTTGCGGCACGCAAAGGCCTGAAGAGATGTCACTCGCAACACACGAGGGACTCAGAATAAAAGCCCAATTATTTCATACTTCGCGCCATGCAAAGAACATGGTAGGGTCGCGAAGGCCCAAAACTCGCCAAAATTAGGGTTTTGAATATAATATCCTTTTTGACGACCCTAATGATTTTGGGCGATTTTGGATGACCTTCAGTCCTTCCAATCATATTTAAATCAATCTCCATGGTATTTTACCCAACAACTGAAGATCTAACAAAGGTTGTGTGTGGCTATATTCTCTTTGAGTCACACCTGTGTGCAGTGTTGTAAAACTCGGCCTAGGCGGTCGATTACTCGGCGCCTAGGCGCTCCTCGGCACATCACTTTCATCACTTTTCTTCTCCAAGGTCAAAAACTCGTAATCGGCCCTAGGCGGTCCAACTCGGACCTAGGCGGCTCTACTCGGCCTAGGCGGTCCAAATCAGTCTGAACAAAATTTTTACTTTTTTAAAAAAAAACTTAATTTCTCCAAGAGCCCGTCACTGTGTTTTCCCTTTTCACGCTAAGACGCAACCTAATTTCAGTTCTAAACTCGCATACCACCATTGGTATCATCTTATTTGAAGTTATAAACTCGAAAACCTCTTATTTAAGTTCGATTGAGATACGTCTTTCATCAATTGAGACATGTTCTTGAACTTATATGTACATGTTATTGATTGTTTTGTATTTTTTGTTTGTATTTTGTAGAATATTTAGTATTTTTTGATATTTGACATATACATAATATTCGATAAATGAATTTCTTTATAAAATACAATGTCCGAGTATTCCCCGAGTACACCCTGCCTAGACCGAGTACTCTCAACTCCCTTGTCGACCGCCCTGAGAGCGCCTAGCGACTTTTGCAACCTTGCATGTGTGTAAGATTATGTAATCTAGGTTTATTTATCTGCATATTGTCTTGATTTAATCCTTTATAATTGATTAAATGGTTTGAATTAAGTTGTAGGATTATTTTGGATTCATATTTGTTAAGATTTCCTTACACCAGTGACACTATGAAATAAGGATTGCTATTAAGACCAATTCATACTAGGGTTTTTTAGCAGTTTCTGGTTTATGAAGGGTACAATTGTTTGTGATTCATAGTGTGAAGGTTTTCTTGCACCAATTTCATATGATAGACGATTGTTGACACTTATGATTAGAACGTATGTTGGTAATTGTAAAATGTCAAATGTGTTTAATTGAAATCAAGTCATGTGTGTAGATTAGTATTATACATTTATGAACTTGGGTGTAATTTGTTTCTCATCGATTGTTATAGCTTGTTTAATTGGTTAATTATTTCAAATCAATCATGTTGATCAATTCTTCATGTAAGTAATATAAAACATGATAAATATTAAACCTATGAACCTGTTACAGCATGAAGAGTAGTAACCGCAGCAGGGTATGATGTAGTCGACATGCTTGTCATCTTGATCGAGTTCTCCTTTAGGATGTATAGTTAAGGATGGTTAGGGGTTCTTGAGAGGAAACCAGTTTAGAAGAGAGAGGAGGCACACAAAATTTGGTATGTGTGTGTGATTAGATTATGATGTTAATATTTATCTCTCTATATATACACCCAATGGGAAACCCTTTATTAGTTAATTATAGGTAATATGGCCCATCAACAATTACCAAACTAATATATAATAAGGTATATTTTATATTTTGATCTATTATAATATAAATGATTATAATGGCCATATATAAATATATATTATTATATATTATTCTTACATTCTCCCACTTGGCCGAGTAATCATTTATTATGAGTATTAGATAAGCATGATCAGGAGTTAACACTCATTTTAGTTTTAAACTTAAACTGGAGTAGAGAAATACAGTCATTGAATTGAACGTCAGCTCAAGACCCCCATTAATCATACTGCAGTCCTTATTTAAAACCTAAGTAGTTATGATCAAAATTTTCAAGTAAGCCCTTCAGAACGTTTGATTTGTATATTAATTCGTCAATATGTCATTATGCATGCAGAACATATTAAGAGACGTACAAAATCAAAACCGATGAGGAAATTTAATAGTTAATCATTCATAGTATGATATGCAGTTGCGCATAGTTATCAATACCCGTCATTATTATAAGCGCTTTCATAATATTTATGGGTGAGGCTTTTATTTATCGGATCCTTAAGCATATCATGAATGTATTCGATACAAAAATTTAGATTCCTCAATTCGTTCATAAACGAATAATTAATTTCATATCAAAATTTAATGCAACACCTCTCAAATTGTTACTGTTTGAGGAAACATGGTAGCTGAATTTATCACAATAAGTCTTCAATATATAATTTATATGGAGTTTAATAAAAACTTATGAGTCCAATAATAAATGTTCAACAACATTTATTGACAAAAACGTTGTAATTAATCAATATATTATGTCGTTATGACTTAGGTTGTTGTTATCAGTTCATTATGACTCCTCCATGAGATAGATTTGTCTACTGACATAAGAATATATCCCGAAAATTACATTTTCTTATCTCTGAATATGACAAAATTTAGAGTAATCTACCGGTTTGAATTCTCACTTCTTCTTTTAAATTAAGTCTTTCGTTTCTTTTAAAGATATCTTAGTACTCTTTTAGATGCTTCACATTAATCTAGACATATCTAGTGTGTTGCGATTTTGAGTAATATCTAAACGAGTATAGACTTGAACTTATATAAGGCTTCTACTTAATGAAGCATAAGGAAATAATCTATGTGTTCCTATTATCATCTAACGTAGAGCAATAGTGTTTGTTACATGTGTAAGGAATATCTCTGAGATCTATAATATCAAAGTATGTGTGAAAATACTTTGACTCATCTAACATATACTTGTCAGAAGAATGTCATCTATATAAGAACAGGTTTATTTTTAGTTGCTCCCACTCATCTTGAGGTAGATACATTAATCCACTTGGTTTTTGATGAAAATTATTGTATAAATATTTCATCAAATTTTGATGTTTGCATTAACCCATATATGGATTTTATTGACTTATAGACTAAATGTCCATTAACCTTCAGTTTATAACATTTAGGTTGTTTTATGAGCATGTAGATATGTAAGTCAGTTATTAGGGAAAGTTGTTTTAATGTTCTTCTAACGTAGCTCTTTAACTATTATAAGCTACTTGAACAGTGATGATCCTCAAATAAATGTTTTATAATATAGGTTATAAGATTCTTTGATGATTTATTCCCTTTTGAATCTAACCTTTAATAATCAATTATGCTTCTTAGTGTCTTAACGTTTGTGTTAGGATTTCGTTTAGTTATGAACACCTTTAGGTGATTCAACCAAATCTCAAAACGTTAGCGACTTATGGAGTCAATTATGATTGATGATAATGGTTTAATTATAAGGGTTATGATCATTAAACTTTCCAACATCCAATTCAACTTTAGTTAGGGAGGTTACATAAGCATCAAATTTAGTAGGTTTGAAAACCTAGATAGCCTCTTAAGTTAATTATTGGGTAATTTTAAAAGTCTCAGTTTTATGGATTAGCTCTTAGTTAGGTTGCTATCATTTTCAGGATTCTAAGTGTGTAAGAGTTGGTGCAGTATGGTGTACAAGAGGTGTAATTGGTGTTAAATTTGGAGTAAAATTTAATGACTCTCTTCCCCCCGCCTCTTGTACTTTTAACAAGTCATTATAAGGACTTACACCGCTCTCACTGACTTTAAAAACCTTTAGGAAATTAGCATGCTTATGGTCAATATTTAAAGACCAATAAATTCTAACAGAAAATGAGTTAATGATGTAAGTCGTCGTAGTTTCTCTTGTGAGGATTATTTCAGTAAGAAATCGGAGTATGCCCATATTTAAGAAACACTGAAACTTTTGTAAGAGTAGTAGTAAATTCTACAGAGATAAGTTTTGATGAAATAGTATTGTGATGGAGCAGTGTCTTGTACAAGAGGTGTAATTAAGACAATATCAAGTTTTCACTCTCCACCTCTTGCAAATCTTGTAAGTTATGATTGAGACACTTAAGGCTCCCACTGACCTTTAATATTTCTAGGAAAATACAAGAGAAGTTTCAGTGATGTACATGACGTGGGAATCCATCATATATATGTTAGACTTGATTTGATTCCATTAACGTCCAGATGTCATAATAAACTTAAAGGACATATTTTATTGAAATCGTATTAAGTATATATGAACAGATCTCTTTAAGACCGCGGACCATAGAATACTGATTAGATACAAGTAAATAGCATTTTAAATGATAAAAGAATTATGTCTGAATATTCCGTTTGAATAAGTTTCACGAATGTCAGGTAAATATAACTTATGGTGGACCCATACTTATTCCTTAAGCCACGTAATGTTTAGGGCATTTAACACATGATTTAAAATCACTAAGAATGAGATTATATGAAAAATCACCCTCATTAACCATGTCATGATTTCTCATGAAATTTGGTTTTAATGGATGAATTTTATATGTCTCATTTATCTTTTGTTACATTTTTATTTGTATGATAACAAAAGTTGTGAAAATATATAGTATCATCTAGTTGTATTTTATAAATGTTTCAATCCAAATATTGATAACAAATCATATGAGAGTTTAAGGTAATAGTGACTATATGTTGGCTATGCAAACCTTAAAACTGACATAATGTAGCTTAAGTATTGATACTAAATTCTGATTAATCTCCAGAATATTTAAGGTGTCATAAAGCGTAATTTGAAGACAGTTTATCATGGTTCTAATAACCTTAACATGTAAATTTGTCACTAACCCTCATGTTAGTTATTTGTTGATTTTTGGGTAAACATATAGAACTAGACTCAACCAATCATGTGTTAATGAGAATATTAGGTTAGCATACTTAAATATCATTAATATATAACTATCAATTTTATCCAGTTGTTCTTTTGAATTATGGATAATCTTGTAATGCATATGCCTAATCTAATGGCATATTTTTGCAATGAGACTTCTCCTTAGAGAACTTAAAGCTGGAAGTAATACTTGTATTTTGTTTATGAACCTTAGAATAATCCTCTTTTAGGTTTTAGTGGTAGTGAGTTGAATAACATCTTATTTTCCAGTACCGAATGCTTCTTTTCTTGTACATATTGCAGATCAACACACTCATTTTCCTTTGGTACTTCTGAGTATTATAGTTGATTTTTAAGGCACCAAATTGTACTATTGAAAATTTGAGTATGCAATGTACTATAATATTGTACTTAATATCATGTGTGAGCCCTTAATTTTATGGGTCATGATTGTACATTATGATATATTCAATAATATCATATAACCTTATAGTTAGAATTCTTAAGGAGTGCATGAATCTTGGGAGTTATTTTGATTAGTCTTACGAAAAACTAAATCTATAATAACTCTAGTGATAGCATTTATTTATATAAGTTCTTGATTATCATTATCGTAATAGACATTATGATTGACTCATTCCATTTGTTAGGCTCTAGTTTTCAATGGAATAATTGTTATTAGAAAGAGCAGTAGGATAGTCATATCATGTCTTAATGGATAATTAAAATTGAGAAGAGCTAAATGTTATTAAAACTCTTTTTGAGACAAAATTTAATTGTGTTTTGAGATTAGAGTGGATGATTTGGATGAGATAGCTATTTATAAAAGAAAATTATAGTGAGTAATGTTATGGGATATTAAGATAATACATATTAAAATTTATGATCATTAGATTAATGAAGGATCATTAATGTGAGGATCATTATATTTTATTGAAGATGTGATATGTCTATTATTAACATCAAACTAATAGACTATAATTAAAAGTTCTACTTAAACAAAAAATAAATCACCTTTGGGCAGAATTAAATTTTATTTAAGTATGTGTGCAAAATAATTGTAACACATCACCTTTGGGCAGAAGTGAGACAATTATTTTAATTATGCACGGGCTAGTTTTGCTAGATAAAAATGTAACACGTCACCTTTGGGCAGAAGTGAGACATTTGTATCATGTTATGCAAACACTAACAAAAGCTTTTATTAAACTTGAATGATGGTAAATGTAACACATCACCTTTGGGCAGAAGTGATACATCAAAATTCACTCAAATTAAGCTTTTTACGTTTTATAAAGTTTTATAAGATTTAATTATTTACAAAATATTTAATTAGGTTTAGTTTATGGGAATATTAGAGTTCTCGCGAAATTAGTTATCGAGACTTTTGAGTTCTTGGGAATTATGAGTTCTCGGGAATTTTAGTGAGCCCGACTTTTAGTGGGTTTTCGGAATTATGAGAGTTTTCGGGTTTTATAAGGTCATCGGGATTTTGGTAAACCAAAACCATTTTAAAAAAACCGAAATTTAATTTTAAATCTTTAACCCATAAACTATTTTTAACTCTTAAATTATTTTGTGACATCAATTATTTTTAAATCCCATAAACTAATTTATGATAAAGATGGAATTCGAATTTTAATGGATTATCTTGTTTCCAAATTTAAAAGATTTGATTTAATTATCTTATATTTTGAAATCTTTTATTAATAAAACTATATCATGTTTCAAAATTTTTAATAGATAAAAATCAATCAAAATTGGAAACAACATATTTTATTCCTACGATTCATCCAAAATAAGGGCGATTCTTCGGTTTTTATGATGAACACGAAGAACATCTTCGAAGAATCCTTAGTCAATTTCTCTGGAATCGAAATCTTAAACATATGTTTAACAGATTTCGAATATAATATAGTTTTAAATATGAATTTTAGCAATTATAACCAGTTTCTTAACAAAGTATGAAAACCGGAAAAATTAGGGTTTTAATCAAAATTTATGTTCTTCGATTTTAATTCCAGATTTAGAGAAAAACATGAAGAACTGATTAATCAACATCACTCTAATACCACATGTTGATCAATTCTTCATGTAAGTAATATAAAACATGATAAATATTAAACCTATGAACCTGTTACAGCATAAAGAGTAGTAACCGCAGCAGGGTATGATGTAGTCGACATGCTTGTCATCTTGATCGAGTTCCCCTTTAGGATGTATAGTTAAGGATGGTTAGGGTTCTTGAGAGGAAACCCGGTTTAGAAGAGAGAGGAGACACACAAAATTTGTTATGTGTGTGTGATTAGATTATGATGTTAATATTTATCTCTCTATATATACACCCAAGAGGAAACCCTTTATTAGTTAATTATAGGTAATATGGCCCATCAACAATTACCAAACTAATATATAATAAGGTATATTTTATATTTTGATCTATTATAATATAAATGATTATAATGGCCATATATAAATATATATTATTATATATTATTCTTACAAAGTACTACTTCATAAAATAAACAACTTCTTAATGTTTAAAACCGGATAGACGAGACACTAATCATTTATTCTCTGTGGTTCAACACTTTGCTTACCCTAACCAGTTTAAGGTAATATGAACACTGATTTAATCTTATTTTTGATTGGCCCTTCAACACCGATCAAATATCAAAGGGTCGGATATAAGACGGGTTCGGTTTGTTTTTTTTATACTCGTTGGCTGTTGAGTACTCATTACTCGTAGCGATTTCAAACATTCAAACTCGGTAGGAATATCTTGAAATATACTAAGATATGTATTTGGGCATTCGATCGTGTATGATATTGATAAAAAAAATTATTGGTTTGGATAGGAATACGATATTAAATGAGACCCACCCCAATTACCTGAAACCATATGCCAATACACCATAGCCATATACTTGAAAGTGGTTAGTTTTATCTTGACTCTTGTTTAGTAACACTTCATTATTGTCGGGTTTTTTTTTTCATCAAATGAACTTTTCCTTGTCATGTATTATATGATATTTTTGTTTTTTATCTTGTGAAGTATGAATTTATCTTAGGGATTTATGTAATAGTGAAATTTTAAAAATTATAGGCATTCCATGCATTTATGTTGATAATATGTTTATAACTTGGCATATTTTAATTTCTTGTATTTGTTAAAACAAAATGTCACAAAGAAAATCAGAATGGAAATTATGCTTTTAGCCTTATAACTTTAGTCGGTACATGTAGTTTAGTTTTTTAATGTTTTGTTACCTGAATATCAAGCAATTACCTTTTGATCACTCAACTTTGGCAAGGAAACCAATGTCTTTTCAACTTTTATAACAATGTTTTGAGCCTTGCAACTTTGACTGCCAACTATTGTCACAACACTTTTAACCTTTCAACTTTGCTCACAAAAATTTAACACTTTTACATTAAAACATTTAGACTTTCAATTTACCCACCGCAAGGCGTGGTAGCTTTCTAACATATAACGTAATTTACGTGCTGCATCGCTAACGCGTGGATAAAAATACTTGTTTATATTAAAACGAAAGTGGAAAATAGAAAGTGATGAGTACTTCAAAACTCTCTTTTTAATATCTAATAAAAATAATAAAAAAATAAAAGGAAAATGGAGAAGAAAGTGAAAAGTAGGATTAATAGCAGCAGGGGAAGGGTACGATTTGTATAGAAAGGTGAAAAGAGAATCACCCACATAAGCAGGGGGTTTTTGAAACTTGTAATAGGCTCAAGTAGTCAATAATCGCAGGTGGACCATGCTATGCCTACGCTACCACCCATTTTTCTTTTTTTCTCTGTAAGGCTGAGGGGTGTGGGGCTTCAACGGGGGCGCTAGAGCTCCTCCGCTCGCGCCCCCAGGCGCTAACACCACACCACCGGGGCGCTAACGGGGGCGTTAACGCGAAAAACCATGCAGGCGTGAGCCTGTTAGCGGGAGAAGAGAGAGAAAAGCTTGTCTTGGTTTTAGGAAAAAAGCCGTTGGGCTCTTATTAAATTAAAAAAAAAGAATTCCTATATAATACCCAATTTCACCCATTTTTATACCACAACTTCAAACCTTCACCCAAAATCAATTCATCTTCTCAACTTTTTTTAAAAAAAATGGCTGGAAATTGGTACCCAAACCTTGATTCAGATTATATTGACGACGATTTATGGTCGTCACCGCACCAACCGATGTTTTATTCGGAGCCGCAAGAATCATCCGGCTTTCAACCATCCAACACACAACCGTCTCCTAACTTTGTTGTTCCGGAGACACAAGAATCACACGGTGAAGCTACGGGACCAAAAAGACGCGTCCACCGGAAAAAACAACTTGCAACGGACGGGTCGGGACCGGCTTCGACTCCGAGGACGAAACGGAAAGCCACTCCGTGGTCATCGGATGAGAAGGAAGCCTTGTGTCGGGCTTGGATAGTCATTTCTGAGGATCGGCGTTGCGGTAATTGTTTTAACGTTTTTAAAAATGATTTTTAATAAAAAAGTTAAATAAAAAAGTTAAATGGAAATCTAATTTATTTATTCATTTTGCAGCCGACTACCAAAAGAGCAAGATTTTTTGGACAAAGGTTAGGGAGACGTTCTACATGCTCGTTGGGAGTACAGAGCGGAACGCCGATATGATTTCGGGTCGGTGATCCGAAATCAGAAAATAATACTTTAAAAACTAGTAATTTGTTAAAAAAAAATTGTGATATTGAAAAGATGATATTTAAATGTAATCAAGATTACTGTTACCTTACTTTTTCTTAAATGAAATATCACTCATGTTCTCTCATAAAACATATACACTTTTTTTAATAATATTTAGGTGACTTTATTTTATCATGCTTAACATGTAGAATAAAAATATCAGTAAATACTAACTGAGTATTATAAATATTTTATTTAGATTTATTCAACTTTAACTAGTTAGGAAAGTTTGACAACAATAAAACAATAAAAAAAGGTTTTTGTAGCTTAATGTCTAAGCGGGAGCAGCCTCTACATCATATGTGAATATGTGATAAGAGGAGAGGTTTGTTTTTCTCACATCCTCTCTAAATCCTACTAACAACAAGGGGTGTCTAAAATACCCGAACCTGATTAACCTGACTCGACACAAACCTGAATAAGCTAACTAGGGCCGGGTTACATAGGGTCAAAAAATATTAATCGGGTTATTCAGGTTGACCCGAATACCTCGAATTGCTAATCGGGTCGGTTTCGGGTTTATTATTGAAAAATAATCGGGTTTCGGGTTAACTCGATTAGTGATGATACTTTACTTCAAATAAAATGTGAAATAAGCACTAAAAAATCAATACTGAAAGTTTTATAGAGGAGTTAATTATTCTTCTACATGTTCATGAACCGTTAGACTAGAAGTTCTTTTAAAATAAACGAACGAACATGAACAAATGTTTCACTCGTTCATCTATATTCGTGAACACTCGTTTTATGATCATTCATTTAAGTTCGTTTACGCTCTTTCATGTTCGTTCACATATTAATAGAAAATTATTAAATATTATTTGCATTTAGAAATATATACCATAATATGTTTATATTTGTGTTCATTTAAATGCGTTCATTTATGTTCGTTTATGTATGTTTGTGTTCGTTAATGTATGTACATGTTTCTTTAAGTTCATTTATCTTTGTTTATTGTGTTAATTTATGTTCGTGAACTGTTCGTTTAGATTTTAAATGAACGATCATAAAAAAACACGAGCATGTTCATTTTTTAACGAAAGAACATGAACACAAATATTTGTTTGATTAAGTGTTCGTTATCGTATTCGTTTAAAGTTAAACGAACAAACACATCTATGCCTTTGTTCATGTCTGTTCGGTTCGTTTACAAGCCTATATGTAATTATAAGATAATTACTTGTGAAATAAATTGAAAATTAAGTTGAATGAGAAATTTTGCAACCCACGAGTTACAAACATAAAAATCAACTTCAAATGATAAAAGTAACATAGTCAACCCGATTAACCCGACTAACCCGAAACCCGAATAACCCGAACCTTAATAGGGTCAGGTTTCGAGTTAGATATCCGATCGGATTGACCCGATGAACATCCCTACTAACAACTATCAGTTAAATCATACCATATATATATGGTTTTTTTGCTTACAAGCTCTTAAACAAGATAGTCCAATTATTAAATGAATTATGCTTGGATTAACCATTTTGAATAAACACACTATATTAGTCGATAAAATTAACATGTCAATGCTCATGTCATGTTTGTGTCGTGTATAGAATTTTCTAGCACTTTTAAGATATAATTATTTTTACTTGCTCAAACTTGAATCCACCCACATTCAAAGTACGTGGTTAAGATATATAACCAAATCATACGGTTTTTTCAGTAACAGAATTAACCAAACCAATTTATAATCCAACTAGTTAGCTATAATTAAAATCCAAAATTTGAAGGTTCGATCTAGCTTCTATTTTGTTCTTTTTGTTTTTTTTTTTTTCGAACATGTTATATTATAAAAATTTCCCTGCTAGAAATAAATTAAAAGGAATTCACACCAAAACGTACATAGCTAGCAAGGGTTTGTTTTATCTATAACTAAAATGAACCAACCATACGAAGAAAAGCTTCAATTTTACTAATATATTTTGTTTGTCAATAAAATAAATAATTATAATAATAACAACAATAGCTTAATAATTATTAAAACTGATCATGGTTTTTGACTTTTCCACGTATATGAGCAACTAGTATATAACAAAGAAGAAAAAAAATAAATACAAAAACTTAAAACAGCAAATTAACTAATTACTTAATTAATTAAACTAGGTAGTACAATAAGTAACAGTAAAGTAATGATAGTAACACATATTCACTTATTCATCTATGTAGTTCTTTGACATATTCACTTATAGAAACCAAATTGTTTTTATGGTTGCTATCTTTGTCACAACATTTTCTGACACTTAAGGATCGAGCCAACAAATTAGTCGCAACTTTAGCTCGTAGGGAGGGGGCACGACTACATATAATCATAAATGGAAGTAATTGCAATATACTGGTAATTACTTCATGTTTCAAGACTAAAGAAACAAAACATTTAAAAACAACTTAAAATTATGAAATCCCAATACACTTCTTGATTAATAAGTGTTTGGTGTGTGAAGAAACACTAATCGACCCCGGGCAGATTATGGACAATCTGGGGGTTAAATATATGTTTCCCACGAGGGGTTAGATCCGGCGAAGATGGTTCTTCTGATAACCTGCAAAACAGACACCGCGAGCTCGTCACTGAGAAGGGGGGGGTACCTCCTTGTGACCACCCTCCGGCGTGAGAATCAGACTAGATTGCTCTTGAATATAAGTGTATATTAAGAGAATGACTAGAGCAGATATCAGGTAATATATTAAGATATGAGATATGAGATAAGTGTGACATCTGCCCTGATCCGACCCGACCCAGGTACCCGTTTCTCTGACCCGATCTCTTTCTTTTATGATTTAATATTTATACTTATATTTTACTTTTACTAATAATATATATTTTCCTTCCCGCCTCTTTCTCTCTCTTTCTTTCCGCCGTCCCGTCCCTCTCCTTCTCTCTTTCCGCCTTCTTTTCCCTCTTGTCGCCGTCCCGCCCTTACGCCTTGTTTCCCTCTTTCTTCTAACTCTTTGCTTGTCCTTTGTTCCTTCCCGCCTAAGGTTGTCTGCGCAGCTCCACGCGCCAGACCCCTTACAAGGAATCCTGCGTGAAGACCACCTGTTTCAGCGATTCGCGAGACGAACTCTTCTCGCAGCGCGCTTAGGATTTGTAATTCTTCTCGCAGCGCGCTAAGAATCGTAGTTCATCCCTCGACGCGCGAAGAATTATAGTTCTTCCCGCGGCGCGCTAGGAATTTTAGTTCCTCCCGCGGCGCGCTAAGAAATGTGATTCTTCCCGCGACGCGTTAAGGTTGGTTCTGTCTGCCTTCGCGCTCGCGCACTTTTGCCTTCGCGCTCCAGCCTTCTCGCGCTAAACCCTTTGAGTTTTCTTCTGTTTAATCTAGCCGTTGCTTTTGTGTTGTCTTATCTTTTGTGCTGTTGACCTAATCTGCTTTATGTCTGAAAAGTTACTTTCGGCGCAGCATGCGCGCCAACCCCATTGGTTGGCAGATAAAGTAACTGACATAATCTTTTGAGATCTGCTTTTGCCATACTTGACCAGTACCTTTTTCTGAACCGCCCATGCCTTTTTACTGTTCCCTGACAGCTTTATCTTGCCCCCCTGCAGCTGCCATATCTTTTGATATCTTTTGTTATCTTTTGTTTTGTCTTGTTCTGTTTGTCTTGGAATCTTTTCCCCTTTTTCTGGATTTATGTCTCCTAGGGTTTTCCTATAAATAATAACATTATTTTCCTAACACATCACACACAAAACACTTAATCTCTCCTGTTCTCTTGCCCCTTGCTCTCTCTGCCGTCTTCCTCTCTGCCTCCGTCTTCCTCCCTGTTCTGCCCTGCTTTTCCGGTAATATATATATATATATAATAATTTACTTATTAATTATGCTAACTTATAATCAAGACTTAAAACAGATCGTTAAAACAATAATCTTATTTATAGGTTAACTTGTGCTTGTTAAAAGTTGGTTCTTGCTTTATCTTACACCGCATCGTTTATCAAGTGAGTAATCTCGTACCTAATCCCTTTTTGCTTTTAATGTTTTGGGATGTTCATGTGTTCATACAAACTTAGAGTCTTAAACTTGTTTATGAACTTTAGTCGCGCAGTATCCCATGTGTTGAGGACGTAGACTTGGCTGTTTATTTGTATGTGTGGATCATTAACCGTCTTGTCGGTCTATTCCGCAGTTTTCATGGTACCATTAGATGAACACGGGAGAACTATCGTTTATGATTTTCTCTTTTGTATACACATGCACAGTTTGTCTTGTTTGTGAGCTCAATTGTGAGCACTGGCAGTCTTATGAATCTTAGAGTTGGTCCCGATCAGATTACACCCTTGTTGAAAACCAGACATACACATGTTGCGCGCAGATTTATTGATATCTATGTATTGTATTAAACTTGATTTCTCACCAACACGCAAGTGTTTGACGTTTATTTTAACACATGTTCAGGTTTGCAGTAGCTGTTTTGGAGCTTGTGGACACGTAGGACGTTTTTACTTTTGGACCTAGATTAAAATGTATCAAGAAAAGTTATTGCTGTTCGAATATTACGATTTATAATATATTAATTTATGTTGGTTTATTTATATCTTGTGTTTACCCTGCGCCTGCGCGAATGAATGTATTTATTAAATATTGACACCCAATAGTGTCACGAGTAATGAAACAATATGTGGCGCCCCGATGTATAATCCGCCTTGGGTCGGGGTGTTACAGATTGGTATCAGAGCTCGCTGACTTTAGGATAGGTGGTTAGACGTAACGGCCTAGAATACCTAAGAGTCCCTTCTCGCGCATGAGAGAAATCTCATGTTTGCGCGCTTATTGTTAATTACTCGTTATTTATGAATATGCTCGCGCTTGCGCAGTATATGATTTTATGTTTTATTTTGCGATATTTCGATTTTTGTTGAATTTCGATTTTATTGATTTTACTTACATATTCGTTTGTTGGGTTTGAAAATCCGAAAAGTCATGGTGATACATGAATAGTTGATTTTTAATTCCCATTTACGATTATGTTCTGAGGTTGGAGACTTGAAAAGTCATGGTGATACATGAATTGTCAACTTCCAATACTCATTTTCTTGTGTATTTTATTGAAGATTGAAAAGTCATGGTGATACATGAATCGTCAATCTCCAATACTCGTTTGCTCGTATATTTTAAATTGGGAATTCGGAAAGTCATGGTGATACATGAATTGTCGATTCTTGATTCGAATTTGTTACCTTTATTAAGTCTGCATTTAGGGTCATTTATTTTACTTTAACTTTTGATAGTATCTAACTCCGTGAAACCAAGCTTTTCGAGGTTATACCTTGTGCTAAAACCAAGATATTAACTAAAATTAAAATTTTTATAGAATGCCTCCACTATCTCGCCGATTTCAGAGAAGAGAAGCCTCGCGCATGCGTAGACAGCAACGTTCCCAGGAAATGGCCGCCGCGATAGCCCAAGCCTTGAGCCAAAACAATACCAATACCTCCAGTTATAACATTAAGTCCTTTAACGCGGGTAACCCTCCGAAGTTCACAGGTCTTGAAGGAGCCACCGTGATGCTCCAATGGCTCGAAAAGATTGAAAACACTTTCCTCCATACCCAATGCCCCTCAGACAGACGAACCCTGTATGCTTCCAGTGTCCTGGAATCTAGAGCGCTTACATGGTGGAATGGAGTAGCTCATGCGCGTGGCGCAGAGGCTGCTTCTAGCATGACATGGGAGGAATTCAAGGAAATTCTGACGCGAGAATTCTGCCCTCCAAACGAAATTAAGCGCCTAGAGGAGGAATTTTGGAATCTTAAGCAATACAGCGGTGAAGCGCGCGAGTACGCGACGCGTTTCCATGAACTAAGTTTGCTTGTCCCTCACCTTGTTACCCCTTCCCGCCGAGCCATAGAGAAATTCCTTGGGGGTCTCCCCATGGAAATTCAAGATTCTGTATGGGCCAGAAACCCAGTTACCCTCTCTGACGCCATCGAGTTGGCCGCTGTGCTCAGCGACAACCATGTCAGAGCAGGAACCCTGTTCCTGCGGGGAACTGAGAAGACCAAACTCACCAAGACTGCCCCTGAACCAACAGAAACCAAACCAGAACCCTCAAACCGTAACAACCTCAAGCGCAGGCGCAAGGCCTATGCGCTTACCAACCCGCCCATTGTCCAGCAACCCATTTATCAACCTCCAGTTTATACGCCTAACCCACTGTCAACCTACCCAACTCCCCCTATAGTCCACAACTATGCCTTAACCAATCCAGCACTCCCTGCCCCGCCAACTAAGAAACCTTACACAGGAAACCACCCCTTTTGCCCAACCTGTAGATTTCACCACCCAACCCAAACCCCGTGTCGACTTTGTACCCGATGTGGCCGTACTGGTCACACTGCTGAGAACTGTAGAGTCCCTCTCGCCAACCCAATTGCGCTAACACCACCAGTCTACCCGCGGAACCCACAACCAACCTACCAAAACCCACGACCCAGATCGTGCTTTAACTGCGGTGATCCCAGTCATTTCCGGAACGCGTGCCCGAGACTACAAGTTCAGATCACACAAGCGAATCCGGTGAACCAGATTTCAAACCAAGTGACGCGTGGACGAGCTTTTAACATAACCGCGCACCAAGCACAAGCGAATAATGACGTAGTTAATGGTACATTTTTGCTTAACGGATTTTATGCTTCTGTGCTTTTTGATACTGGCGCCGATCGAAGTTTTATCTCTCGCGCCTTCGAGCAGAAGCTTGCGCGACCGCGCAACGATTTAAAAGAAGATTTTTCAGTTGAATTGGCTAATGGTGAAACTATTTTAATAAACTCAGTGATTAAGGATTGTACGCTTAACCTTAACGAAAACGATTTTCTGATTGACCTCATCCCTATGCCTCTTGGAAGCTTTGATGTTATCATTGGTATGGACTGGCTCTCGAAGAATCGCGCCGAAGTTATTTGCGCCAAGAAGTTGATTCGCATACCTTGAGAAAATGGTGATCTTCATATTTACGGCGAAAAACCCTCCAGTGGTCTTAAGCTTATGTCTTGCGCCGAAGCCCAAAGACTCATGCGGAAGAAGTGTATTGCATTTCTAGCCCATGTGGTTAAACCTGCTGAAGAAAAGAAGCTTCGCGATATCCCTGTTGTGCGTGATTTTCCTGAAGTTTTTCCTGATGATCTTCCTGGTATCCCTCCCGCTCGTGAAGTCGAGTTTCGTATTGATCTTGTCCCTGGTGCTTCCCCCGTGGCTAAATCTCCTTATCGTCTTGCACCCGCTGAGATGCAAGAATTGGCAAGCCAACTTCAAGAGTTGACCGCTAAAGGATTCATTCGCCCTAGCTCTTCGCCCTGGGGTGCTCCGGTGTTGTTCGTTAAAAAGAAAGATGGATCGTTTCGCATGTGTATTGATTACCGCGAGTTGAACAAACTCACCATTAAAAACCGGTATCCCTTACCGCGTATTGACGACCTCTTTGATCAACTCCAAGGTGCCTCTTGTTTCTCGACGATTGATCTCCGCTCTGGCTATCACCAGTTGCGCATCCGCGATGAAGATGTTCCGAAGACTGCTTTTCGAACTCGTTATGGCCATTTTGAATTCTTGGTCATGTCCTTCGGTTTAACCAACGCACCCGCCGTTTTCATGGATCTAATGAATCGGGTGTGTAGGCCTTTCTTGGATAAATTCGTGATCGTGTTTATCGATGATGTTCTGGTGTATTCTAAGACCAAGGCCGAGCATGAGCAACATCTCCGATTGGTATTGCAAAAGCTTAGAGCCGAGCAGCTCTATGCTAAGCTTTCCAAGTGTGAATTTTGGTCTGATGAAGTACAGTTTCTTGGTCATGTTGTAAACAAGATGGGTATTCATGTCGACCCATCCAAGATTGAAGCAATCAAGAACTGGATTACGCCATCCACTCCTTCTGAGATCCGTTCCTTTCTGGGCTTAGCTGGTTATTACCGGCGCTTCATTTCGAACTTCTCAAAGATCGCTTTGCCTTTAACAGCTCTAACGCACAAAGGTAAACCGTATATTTGGGGCTCGAAGCAAGAAGAAGCCTTTCTATCGCTCAAGCGATTGTTGTGTGAAGCTCCTGTTCTTGCGCTACCTGAGGGTAATGATGATTTTGTCGTGTACTGCGATGCCTCCAACCAAGGTCTCGGTTGTGTTCTTATGCAACGAGGCAAGGTTATCGCTTACGCATCAAGGCAACTCAAGGTTCATGAAAAGAATTATACAACTCACGACCTCGAACTAGGCGCAGTTGTTTTTGCCTTGAAGATCTGGAGACACTACCTTTATGGTACTAAGTGTATCCTCTACACTGACCATAAAAGCCTTCAGCATATCTTTGATCAAAAGGAACTCAACATGAGGCAACGCCGATGGAACGAACTCATCAGCGATTACGATTGTGAGATCCGGTATCATCCTGGTAAGGCTAATGTGGTAGCCGATGCGCTCAGCCGAAAACCCTGCCAGCTTAACTGTATCTTGCCGCGCACCCAGCTTCACTTCGCGCCGATTCAAAGCAACCTTGAATCGCGCATTCGTGACGCGCAGCGCGCATCCATCAGTAATGGTAACCTTCGCGCCGAGTTAGCGTGTGGCGCGGAAGCAAACTTTGTCCCTAATCTGAGTGGAATTCTCTGCTATCTCAATCGCATCTGGATTCCCTTTGATGAGAATCTTCGCGCTGATATCCTGAGTGAAGCGCACAAATCTCGGTATTCTATTCATCCTGGCGCTGATAAGATGTACAAGGATTTGCGCATTACTTATTGGTGGCCCGGTATGAAAAAGGATATTGCTATGTTCGTAGCTAAATGTCTGACTTGTTCTAAAGTGAAAGCTGAACACCAACGCCCATCTGGTTTGCTCGAACAACCTGAAATTCCTACGTGGAAATGGGAATGTGTAGCGATGGACTTTATTACCAAGTTACCTTTGACAGCAAGCAAACATGATAGCATTTGGGTAATAGTGGATCGTTTGACTAAGTCTGCTCACTTTCTGCCCATTCGTGAAAACTACCGTGTTGAGCAACTCGCGCAGCTTTATGTCAAGGAAATTGTCTGCCGCCATGGTACTCCTTTGAGCATCATATCCGATCGCGATGGCCGTTTTATATCTCGCTTTTGGAAATCTCTCCAATCTGCGCTAGGAACTCGCTTGGACATGAGTACGGCATATCATCCTCAGACTGACGGTCAGTCTGAGCGAACTATTCAAACTCTTGAGGATATGCTCCGATCTTGTGTTCTTGATTTTGGAGGTAATTGGGATTCACACCTGCCTTTGATTGAGTTCTCTTATAATAACAGCTATCATTCCAGTATTGGTATGGCCCCATTTGAAGCACTTTACGGTCGTAAGTGCCGCTCCCCGATCTGTTGGAGCGAAGTGGGTGAAACTCAAATCACAGGACCCGAACTTGTTCAAGAGACAACCGATAAAATCGCCAAGATCCGTGATCATCTGCTGACTGCCAGAAGCCGACAGAAGAGTTACGCAGATCGTAGGCGGAAGCCTCTCGAATTTCAAGTTGGTGATCTTGTTCTCCTCAAAGTGTCGTCCTGGAAAGGTGTTGTCCGCTTTGGGAAGAAGGGTAAGCTTGCTCCTCGTTATGTTGGTCCATTTAAGATTCTCGCGCGTGTGGGAAAAGTTGCCTACAGACTTGACCTGCCGCCCGCGCTCAGTAATGTGCATCCAACGTTCCATGTATCCAATCTCAAGAAGTGTTTAGCTGACGAGAACCTTCACATTCCACTTGATGAAGTTCAAGTTGATGAAACTATGCATTTCGTTGAGAAGCCTGTTGAGATTATGGATCGCGAGGTTAAGCAAACCAAGCGCAGTCGCATCCCTATCGTGAAAGTTCGCTGGGAGTCCAAGCGCGGAGCCGAGTTTACATGGGAAAGGGAAGATCAAATGAAGATCAAGTACCCGCACCTATTCTCTGCGCAACCTACTTCGAGATAAATTTCGGGACGAAATTTCTTAAAGTAGGGGAGACTGTGACATCTGCCCTGATCCGACCCGACCCAGGTACCCGTTTCTCTGACCCGATCTCTTTCTTTTATGATTTAATATTTATACTTATATTTTACTTTTACTAATAATATATATTTTCCTTCCCGCCTCTTTCTCTCTCTTTCTTTCCGCCGTCCCGTCCCTCTCCTTCTCTCTTTCCGCCTTCTTTTCCCTCTTGTCGCCGTCCCGCCCTTACGCCTTGTTTCCCTCTTTCTTCTAACTCTTTGCTTGTCCTTTGTTCCTTCCCGCCTAAGGTTGTCTGCGCAGCTCCACGCGCCAGACCCCTTACAAGGAATCCTGCGTGAAGACCACCTGTTTCAGCGATTCGCGAGACGAACTCTTCTCGCAGCGCGCTTAGGATTTGTAATTCTTCTCGCAGCGCGCTAAGAATCGTAGTTCATCCCTCGACGCGCGAAGAATTATAGTTCTTCCCGCGGCGCGCTAGGAATTTTTGTTCCTCCCGCGGCGCGCTAAGAAATGTGATTCTTCCCGCGACGCGTTAAGGTTGGTTCTGTCTGCCTTCGCGCTCGCGCACTTTTGCCTTCGCGCTCCAGCCTTCTCGCGCTAAACCCTTTGAGTTTTCTTCTGTTTAATCTAGCCGTTGCTTTTGTGTTGTCTTATCTTTTGTGCTGTTGACCTAATCTGCTTTATGTCTGAAAAGTTACTTTCGGCGCAGCATGCGCGCCAACCCCATTGGTTGGCAGATAAAGTAACTGACATAATCTTTTGAGATCTGCTTTTGCCATACTTGACCAGTACCTTTTTCTGAACCGCCCATGCCTTTTTACTGTTCCCTGACAGCTTTATCTTGCCCCCCTGCAGCTGCCATATCTTTTGATATCTTTTGTTATCTTTTGTTTTGTCTTGTTCTGTTTGTCTTGGAATCTTTTCCCCTTTTTCTGGATTTATGTCTCCTAGGGTTTTCCTATAAATAATAACATTATTTTCCTAACACATCACACACAAAACACTTAATCTCTCCTGTTCTCTTGCCCCTTGCTCTCTCTGCCGTCTTCCTCTCTGCCTCCGTCTTCCTCCCTGTTCTGCCCTGCTTTTCCGGTAATATATATATATATATATATAATAATTTACTTATTAATTATGCTAACTTATAATCAAGACTTAAAACAGATCGTTAAAACAATAATCTTATTTATAGGTTAACTTGTGCTTGTTAAAAGTTGGTTCTTGCTTTATCTTACACCGCATCGTTTATCAAGTGAGTAATCTCGTACCTAATCCCTTTTTGCTTTTAATGTTTTGGGATGTTCATGTGTTCATACAAACTTAGAGTCTTAAACTTGTTTATGAACTTTAGTCGCGCAGTATCCCATGTGTTGAGGACGTAGACTTGGCTGTTTATTTGTATGTGTGGATCATTAACCGTCTTGTCGGTCTATTCCGCAGTTTTCATGGTACCATTAGATGAACACGGGAGAACTATCGTTTATGATTTTCTCTTTTGTATACACATGCACAGTTTGTCTTGTTTGTGAGCTCAATTGTGAGCACTGGCAGTCTTATGAATCTTAGAGTTGGTCCCGATCAGATTACACCCTTGTTGAAAACCAGACATACACATGTTGCGCGCAGATTTATTGATATCTATGTATTGTATTAAACTTGATTTCTCACCAACACGCAAGTGTTTGACGTTTATTTTAACACATGTTCAGGTTTGCAGTATCTGTTTTGGAGCTTGTGGACACGTAGGACGTTTTTACTTTTGGACCTAGATTAAAATGTATCAAGAAAAGTTATTGCTGTTCGAATATTACGATTTATAATATATTAATTTATGTTGGTTTATTTATATCTTGTGTTTACCCTGCGCCTGCGCGAATGAATGTATTTATTAAATATTGACACCCAATAGTGTCACGAGTAATGAAACAATATGTGGCGCCCCGATGTATAATCCGCCTTGGGTCGGGGTGTTACAATAAGATGATACCATTCCAAGGTGTTGGAGTATTTATAGCCGAAGGTAGGTTTCCAAGCAGGTACAGCCGGCTGAATAGTGTTCCTGTTCTGCCAACTGTGGGCTACGCACATGCCATGCTGGTGGTTGGTGGGTAGGCAGCGGCTGATAGTGACCAGGCCGGCTGTGTACTATTCCTGTTCCACCAACTGCAGGCTATGCACGTCCTCCGTCAGGTTGGTGAGTAGGCAGCGGCTAATATTGACATACAGTACAAGAGCGTGCTGCTCGTCATACTGTTGTCAGTGAGCTGTCGTATCCTTGGTCAGATCTTTTGTCCATACCTCGTCAGGTACAGTACAAAAGATCCTCCAGTATCGTACGGACTGGCTCATTTGGGCGGGAGTTTTCCCGGCTTTGTGCGGGAGTGTTCCCGGCTTGCTCACTCCTTCTTCAGGTGACATTACTGAATTATTTAAGAGTTAAGTGTAGAGGTGCACAAATCGGTTTTTTAAAAAAAACCGGTTCGGTTAATAACCGGACCGGTTTTTCTTGGCCTGGAAAAAAACCGGTTTTTAAATAACCGGACCGGTTTATTAACCGGTTTTTTTGGTGCAAAACTCGGAGCGGTCTAACCGGTTAGGACCGGTTTAGAAACCGGTTAGAACCGGTTAATAACCGGTTTTTTTTTTAAAATAACCGGTTAATAACCGGTTTTTTTCATAATAACCGGTTTTAAAATTAACCGGTTTTTTCCATAACCGGTTCAGTAACCGGTTTTTTCTCTAGAACTTATAACCGATATACGAACCGGCGGTTACTAAACCGGTCAAACCGGTTTTTAAATAACCGGTTTTTGTAAAAACCGGTTTTCGGTTTAAACCGTTGAACCGGTTCACCAACCGGTTTTTTTGCCCATCTCTAGTTAAGTGCCTTGTGCGTGTAGCCTTGCTGCGCGGGTAGCCTTCCCTGATGGCTTGTATCCGCAGCTGTGGGAACAGGCGGGGTACTTCACCATTGGGAGGCTTTTCCAGCGGGAACAGCTTGCGTACTGCGCGTAAGGACGTCACGTCTCTGAGCATGGTGGGTCCTGTGGATCCAGTTGGTTTCTGCGCAGACGTCCCTCTTCAAGGTGAGTTCTGCGAGTTTAGCCTTTGCGCAGACGTCCCTGTTGAAGGTGAGTCTTGCGGGTTCAACTACGCAGGCTTCCTTCTTTGAGGTGAGTCTTGCGGGTCCAACTGGGCTCTGCTGGGACCTACCTCTTCAAGTCCCCCCAGTCGAATGTTCTTCTCATGAATTGTTAATAAGTGAGGTGAACTTTTGGACTTAAGCAAAGGGTTTTGAAAAGGGTTTAGTTTTAAGGTTTTCCATGGGGATTCTTCCCGCGGAAGTCCTAATTTCACGTGCAGAAATTCCCGACTTTTCTGCTTGATCTTTGGGTGTGATGCGGGTAGGCCTGTAACCTCCTCGCAAGTCAGGAGCGTTGAGTTCCGCTTGTGTAGATTCTCCATGAGGTTTTGGTAGTTTTGAACATAGTGATCAATTATGTTTAAACAACCAATTCCATCTTGGAGCTTCAAACAATCTAGTTCTCGACGTTCCCGCTATGCGGGGATGTTATTCCTGTTTCCGCAAGCATGGCCCAGAAGATCCTTCTTGGTTTCAATTCCCTGCGGAGTGCTAGGTATGTGAAGGGTTTCGCCTTGACACTGTACCCGCACTCGTCTTATAGTTACTTTACTTGCAAGGTATTCCTGGCTTCAATTCCCTGCGGGTGCTAAGTATGTGAAGGGTTTTGCCTTGACACTGTACTCGCACCCGTCTTATGGTTACTTGGTTGCCGAGGTATTCTTGGCTTCAATTCCCTGCAGGTGCTAAGTATGTGAAGGGTTTTGCCTTAACACTGTACTCGCACCTGTCTTATAGTTACTTGGTTGCCAAGGTAAGGGGTATATTCCCGCTTACTTTTGAATCTTTTTGAATCTTTTGAAATTCGAAAAGTTGGTGAAAAGATAAGAACAGTCCAAACTGTTGAAGGGACGTTAGTGTAGTCCGACGGTCGCTTCTGACAGTTTCAGGACGTGCAGGAAGTTATGGCGACGTGACAGTATATGGTCATTCCAGACGCTTTTCCAGGCGCGTGGGCGCGAGTTTTCGGGCGCGTGGCCGCGAAATTTATGGCGTGCGTCCTTTCAACAGCTGTTGCCAGCTTGGTCTTTGCCACGTGTCATAGTTTCATTGCACCTGCGATTTCTCTCTCTTCCGCATTAAATTCATCGCATTTATTGCGATGAGTATATAAAGGGGGAGAGGGTGCATCTTAATCCACACTTTCACTTTTCTTCTTCTAAACGATTTCCGGCAAATACTCTTAACTTTCTGCCAAGCATTCTCCTGAAATCATTTTCCTTTACCTCCAAACCATGTCTTCTACTCACGATTTTGAGGCTTCCGCCGAGGAACCTGACGTGTACGTCGAGATCCCGACGTCTACGTCTGATAAAGACGATAAGAGCACTGCTGGCGAATGCCAGTGTGCTCTTCCCACCGAGTTTTATCAGTACATCATCCGGAAGTTCATGCTCGAGCCGTTCGAGCCTGAGTTTCCGGAACCACACCAGACGGTGTACGATGCCCCCAAGGGCAAAATAGGGGTGTATGCTGCATTCTTCGTTTATGGGAATCTCAGGTTCCCATTGACGAAGTTTGTATACCGTGTCTTGGAGAGGCACGATGTGCATTTGACGGAGCTACACCCGATGGCGATCGCCAAGATCCGCCACTTTGAGTGGGTGTGCCTCATTCTGAGTGTGGAGCCCCACGTTGATCGGTTGATGACCTTCTACTCCTGGAGGTGCATCCAGGGGTGGTACACCTTGGTTAATCGGATCAAGGGTCTGAAGATCTGTGCAACCGAGCGCAGTCTTCGGTCTTGGAAGCGGGAGTTCTTTTATATCTCCGCTCGCGTCGTCCCGATAGCGATGACGTTTAAGAACGGGAGAGCTCTCCCGAACCTTCACGCCTCCAACTATGAGGAGGCGGAATGGTTCGCCAAGATTTCCCAGATCCATTCTCCGGTTTACCGCTTTGCGGAGTCCGGGATGGTGATTCTCGGGATGAGCCGGGTGTGGAAGAATGCTGGGGCGGAGGCGCCGCAGATTCCCATCGTCCTTGAATACGGTTTGAACTCTATCACTTACGGTATGCTTCACATCTTTTTGCTGATTTAGGGTTTTTCCGCTAAACTGTTTTTTCTTTTTTCAGAGGGAAACGATTTGCAATCGCTTCTGTACCCGCGGGAAGCTGATGGTCCCGCTCGGATGGGTACCCGTGCTCTTGATGAGAACGAGTTTCCCATCTTGGAGCAAACGAGGGATCGGTTTGTGGAGGTCTACCGGCCGGGCCACCCGATTCTGAGCGCCACGCGGCCAGGTAAGGAGTTATTTAACCCTCGCCCTCTCAATGGTGAAATCCCTGCCAGAATTCCTCTAATTATGTCATCTTCTGATGAGGAATCCGCAGACGGTCCTTTCTTCACGCGGAAGAAGAAGGCTGCTGGCGGGAAGGGCAAGGCGAAGGTTGCCTCTACCGCCGATCAGGGCAACCGGTCTAACTCGGAGACCGAGAGCGAGGAGGCGGCGGGGAACCCAGGTGGTGTTGAGACCACTGCTCCGGAGGCTGAGACGACTGTCACCTCCGAGCAGCCCAGGACGACGACGGTGACCGGTATGAAGAGGCCGGCTCCATCGGGTTCGTCCCTGCCTGTTCGCACCTTCAAGCTCAAAAGGACCCGTAAGTATAAACTTCCTTTCTTAACTGCATAGCTTTCCGCCGTTATACATATGTCTTCTTTGTGCAGGCGTGGATGCTACCGCATTCCAGGGTGGAGCGGGGAGGAGCACCTCCGGACCCATGACGGTAGGCTTGGCCAACCTACCTGAGGCGATGACCCAGGTGACTGCGCCTGCTTCAGTTGTTGGTTCAGTTGCTCACCCGGTTGAGCCAACTGTTCTAACTGTGACGACGTCCCCGCCGGCTGTCAGTGCCATATTCACTGATTCCTTCACTGAGCCGGCGGTGAGTGTTTCTGTGGATTCTTCCACAGCCGCGGCCGCGGTTGTGAGTTCACCTCCGGTGAGTTCACCTCCGCTGGTTTCAACCACGGCGGCCTCCGCCATGCCTCCTCCGGAGCCGGCGACTACGACCGGTCCTTCAGGTATGTCCGGTGTTGGGGCGTCAAGCCAATCTCTGCCTCCTTCCCATCTGCCTGACCTCTTGGATGGATATCTGTTAGGTTCGGGTGACGGGTTTGGCGGCTACAGGCCTGTCGTCGACCCTACAGGTGCGTAGGGTTATTTTGGCCTTTTTATTATTTTATTTTATATATATATTTTTTTATCATCTTTTCTAACTGCTTTTTGCTTTTGCAGTGTCGGATTCCAATGAAGTGTATGTTCCACGATGGAACATCCGCCGAGGAACAACCCTTCGGACGCCTGTAGAATGCGTCGAATGGGCGCGCCACGCCGCCCCAAGGGCGGCGCTGGGGGAAGCAATGTCAAGCTACTAGGAGGGTAGGTTGACAAATGAGCTCCGGATTCTCCTAGCCCGGATGCAGCCGCGCGTCGAGCTGCTTTGTCGTGAAAATGACAAGTTAAAAGTAGCTCGTATCCAAGAAGTAGCTCAAGCGCGGCTGTCCGGGAGGAGAACAGGAGGCTCTCCGCCGTTGCTGCGGAGAAGGAGAAGGCCTTCAAGGCCCTTGAAGTTGAAGTTCAGGTCCGTCTCGAGGACCGTTCCAAGGCTGCCCAAGCTGTTAACGAACAGCTTCGGTTAGCTAAGGAAACCGCTCGGAACGCAACTGAGAGGGCCACCAGGGCTGAAGCTGTTGCTGAGCCTCTACGCACCGAGAATGAGGAGCTTAAAGCCAAATTAGAGAGGCTCCAGCAGGCTCATGATGCCATGGCCATGGAAGACGCCAAGAAGCTCCAAGAGATCTTGGACCAGAGGGGCGTGCTTGACCATACTGAGCGTAAGCTAAAGGGCGTCGAAGAGGCTGCGGCTAAAGAAGTGTTGCTTGCCAACCTTAACAAAAGTGAAGCCGAACGCGCCCGTAACCAAGCTCAAGCTGCCCTCCAGGAGGCTCTGGTTACCAAGGAATGGCTTCCACGAGAAGCGTTGTCGCAGGTAAGCTTAGCTTCATAACGTCTTTACGCTTTTCTTTGTACTAAGAAAAAGTTTTGATACTTGTATTTTTTCTTGTAGGTTGTGCATCGGGTCTTCACGGACACATCATACGACGATGCCATGAGCGCAGCCCTCAACGCTTCTCATGAGGATGGGGAAAAGGCTGGCTTCCTGCTTGGTCTAGGGTTCGTTGAGAAGGGCATCCCGCCTTCTAACTTCCCTTTATATGATGTGGATACTGAAGCTGCTTATGACCAAGCAGTGAACCAGTATGCTCCCTTCCCGCATCCAGTGGTGGAGAAGGTGAACGAAGTTGCTGCTGCTGATGATGGGTTAACCATTCTCAAGACCTTCCTTGAACCGCCACAGCCAAGTGATGGTGCGGGTACAAGTGGGTTTGGAGGGAGTGGTCCTGAAGCTTGAACCCTTAGATCCCTTCCCACTGTTAGGATAGGTTTATGTTTTTGTATAGATTTACACTCTTGTATGCGGGTAGATACCCGCCATTCTTGTAATACTTGAATTTTTATGGAATGTAAATCTTTTGTGCGGGTAGGACCGTCACTCTTGCTTTATAAACGTTATACGACTTGCTCATGCATATTATAGTTTAATTTGGCACTTGTTTTGCCGCATAAACAATATATGATTCGCTTGTGCATACTTTAGTTTAACTTAGCAATTTCTTAAGTACTTTGAATAAGTTAACCTATCAACGTGGCAGATAATAGGTTAAAGTTTTGCTTCCTTTTTCGTGATTGTGCGGGTAAGACCGTCACTTGCACTTAGTAGAATGGCTAAACTTTACCTATATCTGACCTGCGTGGAGGTTTTCCTCATTTTTTCCTTGAAGATATTTTCTCAGTGTTCTGAATAAGTTAACTGTTCGACGTGCGGATGTCAATAGGTTAAAGTTCAGTTTCCTCTATCATGATTTGTGCGGTTAGGCCCGGCACTTTCATTTAGTGGGATGACCGGACTTCACCTATGACTGACCTGCGTGAAGGTTTGCCGTTTTTTTGTGTTTATGCGGGTTTTGCCGCCTTCCATACGCAACGATTTCTTCACACTTATTTTTACGGTGAAAACCGGCATATCAGTGTTTTGAATAAATTAACCGTTTGATGCGCGGTTGTCAACAGGTTAGTTCGGTGTCCTCTATCATGATTTGTGCGGTTAGGACCGGCACTTTCATTTAGTAGGATGATCAAACTTTACCTATGACTGACCTGCGTGAAGGTTTGCCGTTTTTTGTGTTTATGCGGGTTTTGCCGCCTTCCACACGCAACGACTTGTTTTCCCACTTATGTATGCGGTGAAGACCGGCATATCAATGTGGAAAGTTCATTAAGTATAAATGTAAGACCATCAGCGTCAATGTGATAAGGAGAATCATTTTCATTAGAAGTGGCTCTAGGCCTTTTCTTTACAACTTTGGAATTGATCTACATGCAGACTGTGTAATTGAGCTCCCTTCCATGTTCTTGGGAGTGTCATCGAGCCTTTCGAGCCGATATGGCCTTGGTTCGGAATCTCGTTGTTTAAGCAGTATGTAGTCTCCGACATTGAAGCTGCAGTTTTATTCGTGTTTTCCCCAATTGGGGTTCTACACGCATTAGTCTGCTCAGTGTTCATTACGCCACGAGGTACGTGAGCGTCCCATCTCTGACAAATGCTTCGACGATGTCCTTCAAGTCTACGCATTCTTCGGTGTTGTGGCCTCTTGTCCTGTGGAAGTCACAGAATTTGCTCTGATCAGCGTTGTGACGCTCTCGTATTATTGGAGCCGTTGGCCATGGGAGTCTCTCGGTGTCGAATATCTCGGTGACGCTTTTGGTGAGTGGCGTCCATCTGGAGTTCCGGTTTGACGACGGCATGTTATCCTTTCCGCCTAACCGAGGGTCCGAGCCGGATGAGGTGTCAAAGTTTACCCTTGACTGCCAAATGCCTAGCTTCCTCTTTTTGTTTAGTCGGGCGGTAAGGTCATTGTTTTCTCTTGTTTTCTGGGTGTAGAGGTTTGTGCTTTGGGGAAGATCTCTACCCAGTTGCTTTTCCGTTTCCGCGAAGCGTTTAGCTGCTGTCATGATGGCATCCCATGTGGATGGCATGCCATCTTTACCCGTTAAGGTGCGGATGAGCTCTGGGTCTTTTGTGCCCTGGATGAAAGCAGTGCGAACAAGATCTTCGCTAATATTACCCAGACTTAGCTTCTTTGAGTTGAAGCGAGTGATGAAGTCTAGCAAAGATTCATCTTCCTCTCGAATGCAATTGAGGATTGTCCATTGCTCTTCGGTATACTTTCTTTGTTGGCTGAAGTTTTGGCTAAACTTCTGTTGGAAGTCTGCCCAATCGTAGATGTGGTGGACCGGTAGACGGTCGAACCACGCTCTGGCTGCTCCAACCAGCGTCATCTGGAACATATAACACCACGTGGGTTCCGTCCAGTTGCTGACGGTTGGCCCCGCTATGAATCTGTTCAAATGATCGTCTGGGTCAGATATACCATCATAGGTGCCAATGTTTGACATCTGTTTGGCACTTCTCGGGGCGATTGCTTCCGCAATGTCCCTTGCAAACTTGGAGGTTCCCGCATTTGCAGCGGTTGGTCTGAAGGTTTTGGAGAAGTCACGTAGGTTTCCACCCGCGTTTTTTGGTTTGAAGGTTTCTCCAAAATTCCTTCTCGGTTGGAAGTCCGTTTCCTTACGCTTCCCTTTCGCCCTATGGCGAGGGTTTGCGTCGGTGTCGGATTCCTCCGAATCATCGTCCAAGTACTCGCACTCATTGCTCATGTTGAGCTGTTGAGTGCTTCCGAATTCGTCAGCCTGTTGGAGTGAACGCAAACGTTCATCCAACTCAGCTTGGAATTCCCTTTGACGTTTTTCCGCCCACGCTTTAACTTGTTCAAGTGTTTGGCGGAGGGGCCTCGTCTGTTGTCTTTCCACATGGGTATCAATGAATCCCAGGGGAGGATTGTTTACTGCACTTGCCCCGGCTCGGGTAACCGAGGTAGTGTTCGTAAAATGTGTGTATTCGCCGGTGTTCCCCCCAGTAGCTGGGGATGTGGTTACCGGTGTTTCTTGGTTATTCGTTGGCTTTGGCAACGGAGTAACCTTAACCATCTTTCCAGAAGGTTGAAAAAACTGAATAAATTAGTTCTAGCTTTTTCCCACGGATGGCGCCAATGAAGAAACACTAATCGACCCCGGGCAGATTATGGACAATCTGGGGGTTAAATAGATGTTTCCCACGAGGGGTTAGATCCGGCGAAGATGGTTCTTCTGATAACCTGCAAAACAGACACCGTGAGCTCGTCATTGAGAAGGGGGGGGGGTACCTCCTTGTGACCACCATCCGGCGTGAGAATCAGACTAGATTGCTCTTGAATATAAGTGTATATTAAGAGAATGACTAGAGCAGATATCAGGTAATATATCAAGATATGAGATATGAGATAAGATGATACCATTCCAAGGTGTTGGAGTATTTATAGCCGAAGGTAGGTTTCCAAGCAGGTACAGCCGGCTGAATAGTGTTCCTGTTCTGCCAACTGTGGGCTACGCACATGCCATGCTGGTGGTTGGTGGGTAGGCAGCGGCTGATAGTGACCAGGCCGGCTGTGTACTATTCCTGTTCCACCAACTGCAGGCTATGCACGTCCTCCGACAGGTTGGTGAGTAGGCAGCGGCTAATATTGACATACAGTACAAGAGCGTGCTGCTCGTCATACTGTTGTCAGTGAGCTGTCGTATCCTTGGTCAGATCTTTTGTCCATACCTCGTCAGGTACAGTACAAAAGATCCTCCAGTATCGTACGGACTGGCTCATTTGGGCGGGAGTTTACCCGGCTTTGTGCGGGAGTGTTCCCGGCTTGCTCACTCCTTCTTCAGGTGACATTACTGAATTATTTAAGAGTTAAGTGCCTTGTGCGTGTAGCCTTGCTGCGCGGGTAGCCTTCCCTGATGGCTTGTATCCGCAGCTGCGGGAACAGGCGGGGTACTTCACCATTGGGAGGCTTTTCCTGCGGGAACAGCTTGCGTACTGCGCGTAAGGACGTCACGTCTCTGAGCATGGTGGGTCCTGCGGATCCAGTTGGTTTCTGCGCAGACGTCCCTCTTCAAGGTGAGTTCTGCGAGTTTAGCCTTTGCGCAGACGTCCCTGTTGAAGGTGAGTCTTGCGGGTTCAACTACGCAGGCTTCCTTCTTTGAGGTGAGTCTTGCGGGTCCAACTGGGCTCTGCTGGGACCTACCTCTTCAGTGTGTAAATGAGTTAGATAACTTATATGACAAAAATGAGACTTTAACTAAACTTTTAGAAAGGTTAATTCAAAAGCATGAAATACAGATTTATGCATAAGTTGGTTACTTGATTATTAAATAACCAACTATAGATTTCTCGGAGGGCCCGATCATCGGTAATGTGTATACCCATGTCAGTATGTCACATTGTAGACCCAAGTATCGGGGAAGTTTCACGTCATCATGGGTGTAGAACCGTATCGCAACATTGATACGCTCAGTTCAATACATCGTGAAATATGGAACAGGGTGTCTGAGTTTTACGATATTTGGGTGAATTTATAGTTTTGCTTATTTGTTTTTTGAAAATGAACAACTTTAATTGAAGTTTTTAAAGTTGTTTTACCAAATATCTTTTGTTTTTCAACAAACAAATAATAAAAAAGCAAATTTTAGAAGCTCACCCAAACACCTCAATAAAATGAAATGTCATAAGGTTTATAGTGTTATATGGAACAGCGTGTCTCATGAAATATCCCAATTAAAAACTAATAAAACCCCTAATGTCCACCACCTATCCAACAAAAATGTTGTATAAAGAAATCGGATTAATATCGAAGTTTTCTTTAGGTTCTTAATGTTGATCAGTTTCTATAATCGATGATATAATGTAAACAAGGAAATATGTAATACCTGATAATCCAGTGATGTTTGAGATTGACATCTTTAGGATCAAATTGACAAATAAGCCCTTACCGTTGATTTGTATAATTAGTGTCTATACGTCTTTAGGCATGCATGAACGTATTTAGAGACAAAACAAATTTTCAACGTATGAGGAAAAATTAATAATTAATCATTCATAGTACGATACGCAGTTGCGCTTGGTCATTGGTAAAACCCGTCTCTATTATTGGCCATTTAGGAGACTTATGGGTGACAGACCTTTAATTAGTGGATCCATAAGCATATCATGAATGCATTCGATACAAAAGTTTAGTTTCCTCTATTTGTTCTTAAGTCATAAGCGAACAATAATTTAGACTTGTATCGAATTCTAATGCAGCTCCGCTTGAACTGTTACTGTTCAAGAAATAAGGGTAGCTGACTTTATCACAATAAGTCTTCAATATTGGATTTATATGAAGTTAATAAATTATGAGTCAACTGATAAAGTTTTCCAACAACATTTAGTGACACGTTGCGTTATGATCAGCAACATATTATGTCATTATAACTTAGGTCGTTGTTATCAGTTAGTTAGGACTCCTTCATGAGATAGTAATGTCTGCTGACATAAGGATATACCCAGAAGTTGACAAAGTTAGAATATTAGTAGTCAACCGTTTTTTAGTTCTCACTTCTTCTTCTTTAAATTATTGTGTCTCGTTTCTTAGAGATATTGTGATATTTTATCAGATGCTTCACAATAGAAATAATTAGTCTAGTGTTTAGCAATGTGACCAATATCTAAATGAGTATAGATTTGAACCTTCTTAAGGCATCTAATTAATGATGCATAAGGAAATAATCTCATTTATCCTATTAGCCTCTAAAGGAGAGCAATATTGTATGTTACAAGTGTAAGGACCCGTTTCATGTAAAACATATAAAACTAATGAGTCTATCTCGGTGTATTTTGATAACTATTAAATAAGAGGTATCTCCGAGATTGATTAGGTCAAGATATGCGTTAACAATACTTTGACTCATGTAACATATACTTGTCAAAAGAATGTCATCTATATAAGGACAAGTTTACATTAGTTGCTCCCACTCATCTTGAGGTAGGTAAATCAATCCACTTAGTTCTTGATGAAGAGAGTTGCATTATGATTTCATTATTGATTCTTGCATCAACCCATACATAGATTTTATTGACTTACAAACTAAGTGTTCTTAACCTTCAGTTTAGAACTTACAGGTTATTTTACGAACATGTAGGCCAGTGTTAGGGAAAGTTGTTTTAATGTTCATGTAATGTAGCTCTAAATTATTATAAGCTACTAGAACAGTGATGATCCTCAAAGTAACCTTTTGTAAGACAAGGAACTAGGTTCTTTGATAATTTATTCCCTCTTGAGTATACCTTTATCAATCAATCATACCTTTAGTGTATTAACGTTATTCATTCAGATTTAGTTTAGTAATGACTACCTTTTAGGTAATTCAACCAAATCCCAAACGTTATACTATTTTAGAAGATTGATTGATACTAATGGTTTAATTAGAAGAGGTAGGATCATTAAACCTTCCAAAATCCATTTAATCTTTAGTCAGGTAGGGTACATAATCATCAAAGTTAGTAGGCCTTTGAGACCTAGATGACCTCCTGAGTTGATTATTGGGTTTATAAGGAGTTTCATATTTTCAGGTATATTAGGAGCAATATTAGTTTCTAAGTATGTAAGAGTTGGTGCAGTATGGTGTACAAGAGGTGTAATCGGAGTTAAAGTAAGCGACAATCTCTCACCCCGCGTCTTGTACTTAGCCAAGTTATGATAAGGACTTTTACTGCTCCTACTGACCTTAGAAATATGTAAGAATTCAGCATGCTTAGGGTCAACATCAGAAGACCAATAAATTCTAATTGAGGATTATATTAATTAGTCTTGGTAAGAAATCTAAGTTTTCCCATATTTAGGTATCCAACAAAATTTGTTAGGAGTAGCATTAAATGTTAAGGAGACAAGATATAATGGAGCAGTGTCTTATACAAGGGATGTTTTATGAGGTAGATTAAGTTGTTTCTCCACCATCTCTTGCATATAAGGACACTCAGTGCTCCCACTGATCTTTTAGGCCTCTAAAACTCCATACAAGTTTTGGCGATTCATGTCATAGGAAACTTTCATACAGTTTAGACTTGATTTCCTTATTGTCCATATTTCATAAGAAATTTTAAGGACATATTTAGAAGGAATACTGATAAGTATATATGAATTGATTTCTTTAAAGAACTTGTCCAGTAGGAAACAGATTAGATACAAGTTGATATTCTTCTAAGCTCCACTAATAGCAGTGAATTTTAACTTATGGTGGACCTCACTTACTCCCTTTATCCAGTTTATATTTAGGGCATTTAACACATGCTTTCAAATCACTAAGAATGAGATTTAATGGCAATTCATCCTTTGTCAACCGAGTCATGATTTCTCATGAAAATTTTGGTCTTAATGGATGAAGTACGTAAGTCTCATTTATCTTTTGTTAAATTCTCATTTCTATGATAACAAAAGGTTGTGAAATTTGTAGCATCGCTTAGTTTTATCTTATAAGGTTTCTATTCAGATAATAACGACCGATAATATGATAGTTTTAGTTAGTAGTGACTTTGTTTTGGTCATTTAAAACCTTATAACTGTCAAAATGTAGCTTTAGTATTGATACTAAATTCTGAGTAAACTCTAGAATGTTTAAGGTATCATAAAGCTTAATACAAAACAGCTTTTATGGTTCTTACAACCTTAACATTAAATGAGTCACTGACTCTCATCTTAATTATTATCGATTTCTGATAAGGAAACGTATAAAACTAAACTCAACTAACATGTGTTAATAGGGATATTAATATTAGTGGAGTTAAATATCATTAATTGGTAACTACCTTTCTTAGCCAACTGTTCCCTTGAGGTATGGATAGTCTCTTTGCTCGTGCCTAGTCTAATGGCATGATTTTGCAGTGAGACTTTCCCTTTGAGAACTTAGAGCTGGACGCAGTACTTGTATTTTGTTTCAAGACTTTAGAACTATCCTCTTTTAAGGTTTAGTGGTAATAAGGTGAATAACATTTGATTTTCAATTTTAGGCATTCCTTTTCCTGTACATATATTGCTAGCAACACACTCAGTTTCCTTTAGTACTTCTGAGTGTTATAGTTGATTCTTAAGGCATCTAATTGTACTGGTGGAAAAGTAATACACTGAAAAGACTTCATTAAGTTCCATGTATAAGCTCTCAGTTTATGGGTCATGGAATTAAATATTAGGATGTATTCACAAATGCCAATTAACCTTTTTATTTAGAATTAGAGTGTTTTGCATGCATCTTAGGAATTGTTTTGATTCTATTATTTCCATAGAAAAAAAAAAAAAAAAACGTTAGTCTTAGGAATTTTAGAATCCGTAATTGCTCACCTGATAGGAATCATGTAAGGAGTTCTTGATTATCATAAGAGACATATTTATTTATCCCACTGATTATGCTCAAGTGTTTTTCTGTAATACTTTTATCAGAATGAGCAGTAAGAATTTCAAGTCTTTAAGGATAATCAAGACTCAAAAGGGCAAATTTTATAAGACCCTTTTAGAAGCAAAACTCTTCTTAGGTTTTGTAATAAGAGTGGATGATTTAGGTTTGAGATTCAAACTTTATAGAAGAATTTTAGAGTGATTTATGTTATGGGTAATCTAATAAGGCAGACTGAAATTAGGATCATTAATGAAGGATCATTAATGTAAGGATCATTATGAAGATGTGATAATTTTAAGTATAACACCAAAATTAATTTTATTATACTTAAATAAAATAGATCACCGTTGGGCAGAAAATGTATTATTTAAGTATAAAATTCTTGTGCGAAAATAATTGTAACAAATCACCGTTGGGCAGAATTGGAACAATCAAGTTGTTATGCACAAGTTAAGTTTGCAATACATAAATGTAACAAATCACCGTTGGGCAGAATTGAGACATTTAAGGTATTTAAGGCAAAGTTAATGTCATTTGAGTATCTAGCAATTTTAGTATACTCATCTTTTAGATGACTATGCTTAGTTAGACTAAAACAACTTTGTTAAGCTACCACATCACCATTGGGCAGAAGTGAACTCATGAAGTGTTGTTTAAGTTAAGCAAAACTAAAGTCATGCGAATGTCTGATAATGTAAGGACATACACTTTTATGTGACATACTTAATCAGACTTAAATAACAATATTAGGTTACACATCACCGTTGGGCAGAAGTGAACTATAAGTGTTATTTAAGTTAAGTAATTTAACGGAGCAGGGCCCCTTAATCAGTTAGGTTATATATAAGGGTTTCTGATCATTTCGCAACATGTAAGATATAAGTAAAGTTGTGATTTCTTCGAAGTGATGTTGCGAATTTGGTTAGGGGATTTTAGATGTTGCGAACAGTGCAGTCATAAGTAATGTTGCGATTGATGTTTTATAAGAGATGTTGCGAATGATGTTGTTATGAGAGATGTTGCGAATGGAGTTGTTGTGATGTAATCAGCATTGTTGCGATTTAAAGCACTCGCAACATAATTGTTGCGATTAAGAGTACTCGCAACATCCTGTGATTTTATGGGCTGATCGCAATATCAATAGGTAATACTCGCAACATCTTGCAAAATTAGCTCGTCGCAACATCTTAAGTAATACTCGCAACATCTTAAGGTTCGCAACATTAGTGACTTTTCGCAACATATGTCCCTTCGCAACATTCTGTGATGCTAGGTTCTGATCGCAACATAATTAGTGGACATTCGCAACATGTTACTCGCAAGATAATATGTAATTCTCGCAACATCATGCGATTTCGCAACATTTCATTTGTTGCGATTAGAGTCCAGTTGTTGTGAATAGATGCCTTGATTCGCAACATTAGCAGAATTCGAAAAGAATAATCAACCTGATAACCTTTTCCTAATTTTAAGGGATTTGGGAGATTCTGTTATAAAGTTTTAGATTATCTCAAAATTTAATAAGATTTCAAAATTATATCTTTTATCTTATTTAAAAGATTTTGAAATTAAACTTAGAGATAATATTATCTCTTTAAAGTTTTAGATTATCTCTAATTTTAATAAGATTTCAAAATTATATCTTTTATTTTATATTAAAGATTTTGAAATTAAACTTAGAGATAATATTATTTCTTTAAAGTTTTAGATTATCTCTAATTTTAATAAGATTTCAAAATTATATCTTTTATTTTATTTAAAAGATTTTGAAATTAAACTTAGAGATAATATTATCTCTTTAACAGATTTCATTTTCCCAAGTTAATCCTAATTAAGGTTAGTTTTCGAAAATTATGATGTTCTTCAAGAACATCTTCAAAAAAAAAAAACAAGAACAGTTTCAAGAATTTTACGAAACTGTTTTCGATTATATTATCAGATTTAATACTGGAAACGAAATCTGAAAGTTTTGTAAAACAGATTTCGAAAATAATCAGGTTTTTATAATGAACAGGTTTTAATCAGACCTAACAATTCGTTAGAAGTAATACGAACATCAGATCCAATCAGTTTTATGATGATGATCAAAACCGTAAACATAAGGGTTTTAATCAAAAACTCGTTTCCTATTTTAATTCCAGTTTTTATGGACATCGAAGAAACTGATTAATCAACATCATGCTCTGATACCACATGTTGATCAGTTTCTATAATCGATGATATAATGGAAACAAGGAAATATGTAGTACCTGATAATCCAGTGATGTTTGAGATTGACATCTTCTTAATCTGATCGAGTTCCCCTTTAGGGTGTATGGTTAGGATGGAGATTAGGTGTTCTTGATGAACACGATTTGAGAGAGAGAGGTAGGGGATGATTCTTATGGTGTTATTATTCATCATTAGTTATTAACCTCTCTAATAAGCTCTCTATATATACACCCAAGGGGAAACCCTATTAATGTTAGTAAGGGTAATTCCATCCATCAAGGATTTACCAGTTATAAACATAAGGTTATTTAGGTCAATGATCAATAATAAGATAAATAATTATAAGGGCCATATATAAATATATATGAAATATATTTATTCTAAATTCTCCCACTTGGCCTAGTAATTATTTATTATGAGCATTAGATTAGTCTGATCAGAGGTTAATACTCATTTTAGTTCTAAACCCAAATTGCAGCAGAGAAATACAGTCGTTGAATCTATATTCGACTCAGGACCCCCATTAATCATACTACAACTCAAATTTAAAACCTAACTTTAGGATCAAATTGACAAATAAGCCCTTACCGTTGATTTGTATAATTAGTGTCTATACGTCTTTAGGCATGCATGAACGTATTTAGAGACAAAACAAATTTTCAACGTATGAGGAAAAATTAATAATTAATCATTCATAGTACGATACGCAGTTGCGCTTGGTCATTGGTAAAACCCGTCTCTATTATTGGCCATTTAGGAGACTTATGGGTGACAGACCTTTAATTAGTGGATCCATAAGCATATCATGAATGCATTCGATACAAAAGTTTAGTTTCCTCTATTTGTTCTTAAGTCATAAGCGAACAATAATTTAGACTTGTATCGAATTCTAATGCAGCTCCGCTTGAACTGTTACTGTTCAAGAAATAAGGGTAGCTGACTTTATCACAATAAGTCTTCAATATTGGATTTATATGAAGTTAATAAATTATGAGTCAACTGATAAAGTTTTCCAACAACATTTAGTGACACGTTGCGTTATGATCAGCAACATATTATGTCATTATAACTTAGGTCGTTGTTATCAGTTAGTTAGGACTCCTTCATGAGATAGTAATGTCTGCTGACATAAGGATATACCCAGAAGTTGACAAAGTTAGAATATTAGTAGTCAACCGTTTTTTAGTTCTCACTTCTTCTTCTTTAAATTATTGTGTCTCGTTTCTTAGAGATATTGTGATATTTTATCAGATGCTTCACAATAGAAATAATTAGTCTAGTGTTTAGCAATGTGACCAATATCTAAACGAGTATAGATTTGAACCTTCTTAAGGCATCTAATTAATGATGCATAAGGAAATAATCTCATTTATCCTATTAGCCTCTAAAGGAGAGCAATATTGTATGTTACAAGTGTAAGGACCCGTTTCATGTAAAACATATAAAACTAATGAGTCTATCTCGGTGTATTTTGATAACTATTAAATAAGAGGTATCTCCGAGATTGATTAGGTCAAGATATGCGTTAACAATACTTTGACTCATGTAACATATACTTGTCAAAAGAATGTCATCTATATAAGGACAAGTTTACATTAGTTGCTCCCACTCATCTTGAGGTAGGTAAATCAATCCACTTAGTTCTTGATGAAGAGAGTTGCATTATGATTTCATTATTGATTCTTGCATCAACCCATACATGGATTTTATTGACTTACAAACTAAGTGTTCTTAACCTTCAGTTTAGAACTTACAGGTTATTTTACGAACATGTAGGCCAGTGTTAGGGAAAGTTGTTTTAATGTTCATGTAATGTAGCTCTAAATTATTATAAGCTACTAGAACAGTGATGATCCTCAAAGTAACCTTTTGTAAGACAAGGAACTAGGTTCTTTGATAATTTATTCCCTCTTGAGTATACCTTTATCAATCAATCATACCTTTAGTGTATTAACGTTATTCATTCAGATTTAGTTTAGTAATGACTACCTTTTAGGTAATTCAACCAAATCCCAAACGTTATACTATTTTAGAAGATTGATTGATACTAATGGTTTAATTAGAAGAGGTAGGATCATTAAACCTTCCAAAATCCATTTAATCTTTAGTCAGGTAGGGTACATAATCATCAAAGTTAGTAGGCCTTTGAGACCTAGATGACCTCCTGAGTTGATTATTGGGTTTATAAGGAGTTTCATATTTTCAGGTATATTAGGAGCAATATTAGTTTCTAAGTATGTAAGAGTTGGTGCAGTATGGTGTACAAGAGGTGTAATCGGAGTTAAAGTAAGCGACAATCTCTCCCCTCGCGTCTTGTACTTAGCCAAGTTATGATAAGGACTTTTACTGCTCCTACTGACCTTAGAAATATGTAAGAATTCAGCATGCTTAGGGTCAACATCAGAAGACCAATAAATTCTAATTGAGGATTATATTAATTAGTCTTGGTAAGAAATCTAAGTTTTCCCATATTTAGGTATCCAACAAAATTTGTTAGGAGTAGCATTAAATGTTAAGGAGACAAGATATAATGGAGCAGTGTCTTATACAAGGGATGTTTTATGAGGTAGATTAAGTTGTTTCTCCCCCATCTCTTGCATATAAGGACACTCAGTGCTCCCACTGATCTTTTAGGCCTCTAAAACTCCATACAAGTTTTGGCGATTCATGTCATAGGAAACTTTCATACAGTTTAGACTTGATTTCCTTATTGTCCATATTTCATAAGAAATTTTAAGGACATATTTAGAAGGAATACTGATAAGTATATATGAATTGATTTCTTTAAAGAACTTGTCCAGTAGGAAACAGATTAGATACAAGTTGATATTCTTCTAAGCTCCACTAATAGCAGTGAATTTTAACTTATGGTGGACCTCACTTACTCCCTTTATCCAGTTTATATTTAGGGCATTTAACACATGCTTTCAAATCACTAAGAATGAGATTTAATGGCAATTCATCCTTTGTCAACCGAGTCATGATTTCTCATGAAAATTTTGGTCTTAATGGATGAAGTACGTAAGTCTCATTTATCTTTTGTTAAATTCTCATTTCTATGATAACAAAAGGTTGTGAAATTTGTAGCATCGCTTAGTTTTATCTTATAAGGTTTCTATTCAGATAATAACGACCGATAATATGATAGTTTTAGTTAGTAGTGACTTTGTTTTGGTCATTTAAAACCTTATAACTGTCAAAATGTAGCTTTAGTATTGATACTAAATTCTGAGTAAACTCTAGAATGTTTAAGGTATCATAAAGCTTAATACAAAACAGCTTTTATGGTTCTTACAACCTTAACATTAAATGAGTCACTGACTCTCATCTTAATTATTATCGATTTCTGATAAGGAAACGTATAAAACTAAACTCAACTAACATGTGTTAATAGGGATATTAATATTAGTGGAGTTAAATATCATTAATTGGTAACTACCTTTCTTAGCCAACTGTTCCCTTGAGGTATGGATAGTCTCTTTGCTCGTGCCTAGTCTAATGGCATGATTTTGCAGTGAGACTTTCCCTTTGAGAACTTAGAGCTGGACGCAGTACTTGTATTTTGTTTCAAGACTTTAGAACTATCCTCTTTTAAGGTTTAGTGGTAATAAGGTGAATAACATTTGATTTTCAATTTTAGGCATTCCTTTTCCTGTACATATATTGCTAGCAACACACTCAGTTTCCTTTAGTACTTCTGAGTGTTATAGTTGATTCTTAAGGCATCTAATTGTACTGGTGGAAAAGTAATACACTGAAAAGACTTCATTAAGTTCCATGTATAAGCTCTCAGTTTATGGGTCATGGAATTAAATATTAGGATGTATTCACAAATGCCAATTAACCTTTTTATTTAGAATTAGAGTGTTTTGCATGCATCTTAGGAATTGTTTTGATTCTATTATTTCCATAGAAAAAAAAAAAAAAAACGTTAGTCTTAGGAATTTTAGAATCCGTAATTGCTCACCTGATAGGAATCATGTAAGGAGTTCTTGATTATCATAAGAGACATATTTATTTATCCCACTGATTATGCTCAAGTGTTTTTCTGTAATACTTTTATCAGAATGAGCAGTAAGAATTTCAAGTCTTTAAGGATAATCAAGACTCAAAAGGGCAAATTTTATAAGACCCTTTTAGAAGCAAAACTCTTCTTAGGTTTTGTAATAAGAGTGGATGATTTAGGTTTGAGATTCAAACTTTATAGAAGAATTTTAGAGTGATTTATGTTATGGGTAATCTAATAAGGCAGACTGAAATTAGGATCATTAATGAAGGATCATTAATGTAAGGATCATTATGAAGATGTGATAATTTTAAGTATAACACCAAAATTAATTTTATTATACTTAAATAAAATAGATCACCGTTGGGCAGAAAATGTATTATTTAAGTATAAAATTCTTGTGCGAAAATAATTGTAACAAATCACCGTTGGGCAGAATTGGAACAATCAAGTTGTTATGCACAAGGTAAGTTTGCAATACATAAATGTAACAAATCACCGTTGGGCAGAATTGAGACATTTAAGGTATTTAAGGCAAAGTTAATGTCATTTGAGTATCTAGCAATTTTAGGATACTCATCTTTTAGATGACTATGCTTAGTTAGACTAAAACAACTTTGTTAAGCTACCACATCACCATTGGGCAGAAGTGAACTCATGAAGTGTTGTTTAAGTTAAGCAAAACTAAAGTCATGCGAATGTCTGATAATGTAAGGACATACACTTTTATGTGACATACTTAATCAGACTTAAATAACAATATTAGGTTACACATCACCGTTGGGCAGAAGTGAACTATAAGTGTTATTTAAGTTAAGTAATTTAACGGAGCAGGGCCCCTTAATCAGTTAGGTTATATAAGGGTTTCTGATCATTTCGCAACATGTAAGATATAAGTAAAGTTGTGATTTCTTCGAAGTGATGTTGCGAATTTGGTTAGGGGATTTTAGATGTTGCGAACAGTGCAGTCATAAGTAATGTTGCGATTGATGTTTTATAAGAGATGTTGCGAATGATGTTGTTATGAGAGATGTTGCGAATGGAGTTGTTGTGATGTAATCAGCATTGTTGCGATTTAAAGCACTCGCAACATAATTGTTGCGATTAAGAGTACTCGCAACATCCTGTGATTTTATGGGCTGATCGCAATATCAATAGGTAATACTCGCAACATCTTGCAAAATTAGCTCGTCGCAACATCTTAAGTAATACTCGCAACATCTTAAGGTTCGCAACATTAGTGACTTTTCGCAACATATGTCCCTTCGCAACATTCTGTGATGCTAGGTTCTGATCGCAACATAATTAGTGGACATTCGCAACATGTTACTCGCAAGATAATATGTAATTCTCGCAACATCATGCGATTTCGCAACATTTCATTTGTTGCGATTAGAGTCCAGTTGTTGTGAATAGATGCCTTGATTCGCAACATTAGCAGAATTCGAAAAGAATAATCAACCTGATAACCTTTTCCTAATTTTAAGGGATTTGGGAGATTCTGTTATAAAGTTTTAGATTATCTCAAAATTTAATAAGATTTCAAAATTATATCTTTTATCTTATTTAAAAGATTTTGAAATTAAACTTAGAGATAATATTATCTCTTTAAAGTTTTAGATTATCTCTAATTTTAATAAGATTTCAAAATTATATCTTTTATTTTATATTAAAGATTTTGAAATTAAACTTAGAGATAATATTATTTCTTTAAAGTTTTAGATTATCTCTAATTTTAATAAGATTTCAAAATTATATCTTTTATTTTATTTAAAAGATTTTGAAATTAAACTTAGAGATAATATTATCTCTTTAACAGATTTCATTTTCCCAAGTTAATCCTAATTAAGGTTAGTTTTCGAAAATTATGATGTTCTTCAAGAACATCTTCAAAAAAAAAAAACAAGAACAGTTTCAAGAATTTTACGAAACTGTTTTCGATTATATTATCAGATTTAATACTGGAAACGAAATCTGAAAGTTTTGTAAAACAGATTTCGAAAATAATCAGGTTTTTATAATGAACAGGTTTTAATCAGACCTAACAATTCGTTAGAAGTAATACGAACATCAGATCCAATCAGTTTTATGATGATGATCAAAACCGTAAACATAAGGGTTTTAATCAAAAACTCGTTTCCTATTTTAATTCCAGTTTTTATGGACATCGAAGAAACTGATTAATCAACATCATGCTCTGATACCACATGTTGATCAGTTTCTATAATCGATGATATAATGGAAACAAGGAAATATGTAGTACCTGATAATCCAGTGATGTTTGAGATTGACATCTTCTTAATCTGATCGAGTTCCCCTTTAGGGTGTATGGTTAGGATGGAGATTAGGTGTTCTTGATGAACACGATTTGAGAGAGAGAGGTAGGGGATGATTCTTATGGTGTTATTATTCATCATTAGTTATTAACCTCTCTAATAAGCTCTCTATATATACACCCAAGGGGAAACCCTATTAATGTTAGTAAGGGTAATTCCATCCATCAAGGATTTACCAGTTATAAACATAAGGTTATTTAGGTCAATGATCAATAATAAGATAAATAATTATAAGGGCCATATATAAATATATATGAAATATATTTATTCTAAATTCTCCCACTTGGCCTAGTAATTATTTATTATGAGCATTAGATTAGTCTGATCAGAGGTTAATACTCATTTTAGTTATAAACCCAAATTGCAGCAGAGAAATACAGTCGTTGAATCTATATTCGACTCAGGACCCCCATTAATCATACTACAACTCAAATTTAAAACCTAACTTTAGGATCAAATTGACAAATAAGCCCTTACCGTTGATTTGTATAATTAGTGTCTATACGTCTTTAGGCATGCATGAACGTATTTAGAGACAAAACAAATTTTCAACGTATGAGGAAAAATTAATAATTAATCATTCATAGTACGATACGCAGTTGCGCTTGGTCATTGGTAAAACCCGTCTCTATTATTGGCCATTTAGGAGACTTATGGGTGACAGACCTTTAATTAGTGGATCCATAAGCATATCATGAATGCATTCGATACAAAAGTTTAGTTTCCTCTATTTGTTCTTAAGTCATAAGCGAACAATAATTTAGACTTGTATCGAATTCTAATGCAGCTCCGCTTGAACTGTTACTGTTCAAGAAATAAGGGTAGCTGACTTTATCACAATAAGTCTTCAATATTGGATTTATATGAAGTTAATAAATTATGAGTCAACTGATAAAGTTTTCCAACAACATTTAGTGACACGTTGCGTTATGATCAGCAACATATTATGTCATTATAACTTAGGTCGTTGTTATCAGTTAGTTAGGACTCCTTCATGAGATAGTAATGTCTGCTGACATAAGGATATACCCAGAAGTTGACAAAGTTAGAATATTAGTAGTCAACCGTTTTTTAGTTCTCACTTCTTCTTCTTTAAATTATTGTGTCTCGTTTCTTAGAGATATTGTGATATTTTATCAGATGCTTCACAATAGAAATAATTAGTCTAGTGTTTAGCAATGTGACCAATATCTAAACGAGTATAGATTTGAACCTTCTTAAGGCATCTAATTAATGATGCATAAGGAAATAATCTCATTTATCCTATTAGCCTCTAAGGGAGAGCAATATTGTATGTTACAAGTGTAAGGACCCGTTTCATGTAAAACATATAAAACTAATGAGTCTATCTCGGTGTATTTTGATAACTATTAAATAAGAGGTATCTCCGAGATTGATTAGGTCAAGATATGCGTTAACAATACTTTGACTCATGTAACATATACTTGTCAAAAGAATGTCATCTATATAAGGACAAGTTTACATTAGTTGCTCCCACTCATCTTGAGGTAGGTAAATCAATCCACTTAGTTCTTGATGAAGAGAGTTGCATTATGATTTCATTATTGATTCTTGCATCAACCCATACATGGATTTTATTGACTTACAAACTAAGTGTTCTTAACCTTCAGTTTAGAACTTACAGGTTATTTTACGAACATGTAGGCCAGTGTTAGGGAAAGTTGTTTTAATGTTCATGTAATGTAGCTCTAAATTATTATAAGCTACTAGAACAGTGATGATCCTCAAAGTAACCTTTTGTAAGACAAGGAACTAGGTTCTTTGATAATTTATTCCCTCTTGAGTATACCTTTATCAATCAATCATACCTTTAGTGTATTAACGTTATTCATTCAGATTTAGTTTAGTAATGACTACCTTTTAGGTAATTCAACCAAATCCCAAACGTTATACTATTTTAGAAGATTGATTGATACTAATGGTTTAATTAGAAGAGGTAGGATCATTAAACCTTCCAAAATCCATTTAATCTTTAGTCAGGTAGGGTACATAATCATCAAAGTTAGTAGGCCTTTGAGACCTAGATGACCTCCTGAGTTGATTATTGGGTTTATAAGGAGTTTCATATTTTCAGGTATATTAGGAGCAATATTAGTTTCTAAGTATGTAAGAGTTGGTGCAGTATGGTGTACAAGAGGTGTAATCGGAGTTAAAGTAAGCGACAATCTCTCCCCCCGCGTCTTGTACTTAGCCAAGTTATGATAAGGACTTTTACTGCTCCTACTGACCTTAGAAATATGTAAGAATTCAGCATGCTTAGGGTCAACATCAGAAGACCAATAAATTCTAATTGAGGATTATATTAATTAGTCTTGGTAAGAAATCTAAGTTTTCCCATATTTAGGTATCCAACAAAATTTGTTAGGAGTAGCATTAAATGTTAAGGAGACAAGATATAATGGAGCAGTGTCTTATACAAGGGATGTTTTATGAGGTAGATTAAGTTGTTTCTCCCCCATCTCTTGCATATAAGGACACTCAGTGCTCCCACTGATCTTTTAGGCCTCTAAAACTCCATACAAGTTTTGGCGATTCATGTCATAGGAAACTTTCATACAGTTTAGACTTGATTTCCTTATTGTCCATATTTCATAAGAAATTTTAAGGACATATTTAGAAGGAATACTGATAAGTATATATGAATTGATTTCTTTAAAGAACTTGTCCAGTAGGAAACAGATTAGATACAAGTTGATATTCTTCTAAGCTCCACTAATAGCAGTGAATTTTAACTTATGGTGGACCTCACTTACTCCCTTTATCCAGTTTATATTTAGGGCATTTAACACATGCTTTCAAATCACTAAGAATGAGATTTAATGGCAATTCATCCTTTGTCAACCGAGTCATGATTTCTCATGAAAATTTTGGTCTTAATGGATGAAGTACGTAAGTCTCATTTATCTTTTGTTAAATTCTCATTTCTATGATAACAAAAGGTTGTGAAATTTGTAGCATCGCTTAGTTTTATCTTATAAGGTTTCTATTCAGATAATAACGACCGATAATATGATAGTTTTAGTTAGTAGTGACTTTGTTTTGGTCATTTAAAACCTTATAACTGTCAAAATGTAGCTTTAGTATTGATACTAAATTCTGAGTAAACTCTAGAATGTTTAAGGTATCATAAAGCTTAATACAAAACAGCTTTTATGGTTCTTACAACCTTAACATTAAATGAGTCACTGACTCTCATCTTAATTATTATCGATTTCTGATAAGGAAACGTATAAAACTAAACTCAACTAACATGTGTTAATAGGGATATTAATATTAGTGGAGTTAAATATCATTAATTGGTAACTACCTTTCTTAGCCAACTGTTCCCTTGAGGTATGGATAGTCTCTTTGCTCGTGCCTAGTCTAATGGCATGATTTTGCAGTGAGACTTTCCCTTTGAGAACTTAGAGCTGGAAGCAGTACTTGTATTTTGTTTCAAGACTTTAGAACTATCCTCTTTTAAGGTTTAGTGGTAATAAGGTGAATAACATTTGATTTTCAATTTTAGGCATTCCTTTTCCTGTACATATATTGCTAGCAACACACTCAGTTTCCTTTAGTACTTCTGAGTGTTATAGTTGATTCTTAAGGCATCTAATTGTACTGGTGGAAAAGTAATACACTGAAAAGACTTCATTAAGTTCCATGTATAAGCTCTCAGTTTATGGGTCATGGAATTAAATATTAGGATGTATTCACAAATGCCAATTAACCTTTTTATTTAGAATTAGAGTGTTTTGCATGCATCTTAGGAATTGTTTTGATTCTATTATTTCCATAGAAAAAAAAAAAAAAAAAAAAACGTTAGTCTTAGGAATTTTAGAATCCGTAATTGCTCACCTGATAGGAATCATGTAAGGAGTTCTTGATTATCATAAGAGACATATTTATTTATCCCACTGATTATGCTCAAGTGTTTTTCTGTAATACTTTTATCAGAATGAGCAGTAAGAATTTCAAGTCTTTAAGGATAATCAAGACTCAAAAGGGCAAATTTTATAAGACCCTTTTAGAAGCAAAACTCTTATTAGGTTTTGTAATAAGAGTGGATGATTTAGGTTTGAGATTCAAACTTTATAGAAGAATTTTAGAGTGATTTATGTTATGGGTAATCTAATAAGGCAGACTGAAATTAGGATCATTAATGAAGGATCATTAATGTAAGGATCATTATGAAGATGTGATAATTTTAAGTATAACACCAAAATTAATTTTATTATACTTAAATAAAATAGATCACCGTTGGGCAGAAAATGTATTATTTAAGTATAAAATTCTTGTGCGAAAATAATTGTAACAAATCACCGTTGGGCAGAATTGGAACAATCAAGTTGTTATGCACAAGGTAAGTTTGCAATACTTAAATGTAACAAATCACCGTTGGGCAGAATTGAGACATTTAAGGTATTTAAGGCAAAGTTAATGTCATTTGAGTATCTAGCAATTTTAGGATACTCATCTTTTAGATGACTATGCTTAGTTAGACTAAAACAACTTTGTTAAGCTACCACATCACCATTGGGCAGAAGTGAACTCATGAAGTGTTGTTTAAGTTAAGCAAAACTAAAGTCATGCGAATGTCTGATAATGTTAGGACATACACTTTTAAGTGACATACTTAATCAGACTTAAATAACAATATTAGGTTACACATCACCGTTGGGCAGAAGTGAACTATAAGTGTTATTTAAGTTAAGTAATTTAACGGAGCAGGGCCCCTTAATCAGTTAGGTTATATATAAGGGTTTCTGATCATTTCGCAACATGTAAGATATAAGTAAAGTTGCGATTTCTTCGAAGTGATGTTGCGAATTTGGTTGGGGATTTTAGATGTTGCGAACAGTGCAGTCATAAGTAATGTTGCGATTGATGTTTTATAAGAGATGTTGCGAATGATGTTGTTATGAGAGATGTTGCGAATGGAGTTGTTGTGATGTAATCAGCATTGTTGCGATTTAAAGCACTCGCAACATAATTGTTGCGATTAAGAGTACTCGCAACATCCTGTGATTTTATGGGCTGATCGCAACATCAATAGGTAATACTCGCAACATCTTGCAAAATTAGCTCGTCGCAACATCTTAAGTAATACTCGCAACATCTTAAGGTTCGCAACATTAGTGACTTTTCGCAACATATGTCCCTTCGCAACATTCTGTGATGCTAGGTTCTGATCGCAACATAATTAGTGGACATTCGCAACATATTACTCGCAAGATAATATGTAATTCTCGCAACATCATGCGATTTCGCAACATTTCATTTGTTGCGATTAGAGTCCAGTTGTTGTGAATAGATGCCTTGATTCGCAACATTAGCAGAATTCGAAAAGAATAATCAACCTGATAACCTTTTCCTAATTTTAAGGGATTTGGGAGATTCTGTTATAAAGTTTTAGATTATCTCAAAATTTAATAAGATTTCAAAATTATATCTTTTATCTTATTTAAAAGATTTTGAAATTAAACTTAGAGATAATATTATCTCTTTAAAGTTTTAGATTATCTCTAATTTTAATAAGATTTTAAAATTATATCTTTTATTTTATATTAAAGATTTTGAAATTAAACTTAGAGATAATATTATTTCTTTAAAGTTTTAGATTATCTCTAATTTTAATAAGATTTCAAAATTATATCTTTTATTTTATTTAAAAGATTTTGAAATTAAACTTAGAGATAATATTATCTCTTTAACAGATTTCATTTTCCCAAGTTAATCCTAATTAAGGTTAGTTTTCGAAAATTATGATGTTCTTCAAGAACATCTTCGAAAAAAACAAGAACAGTTTCAAGAATTTTACGAAACTGTTTTCGATTATATTATCAGATTTAATACTGGAATCGAAATCTGAAAGTTTTGTAAAACAGATTTCGAAAATAATCAGGTTTTTATAATGAACAGGTTTTAATCAGACCTAACAATTCGTTAGAAGTAATACGAACATCAGATCCAATCAGTTTTATGATGATGATCAAAACCGTAAACATAAGGGTTTTAATCAAAAACTCGTTTCCTATTTTAATTCCAGTTTTTATGGACATCGAAGAAACTGATTAATCAACATCATGCTCTGATACCACATGTTGATCAGTTTCTATAATCGATGATATAATGTAAACAAGGAAATATGTAATACCTGATAATCCAGTGATGTTTGAGATTGACATCTTCTTAATTTGATCGAGTTCCCCTTTAGGGTGTATGGTTAGGATGGAGATTAGGTGTTCTTGATGAACACGATTTGAGAGAGAGAGGTAGGGGATGATTCTTATGGTGTTATTATTCATCATTAGTTATTAACCTCTCTAATAAGCTCTCTATATATACACCCAAGGGGAAACCCTATTAATGTTAGTAAGGGTAATTCCGTCCATCAAGGATTTACCAGTTATAAACATAAGGTTATTTAGGTCAATGATCAATAATAAGATAAATAATTATAAGGGCCATATATAAATATATATAAAATATATTTATTCTAACACTTAATATATTATGAATAATAAAAAAATGTATACGTTGCCAATCATAATAACCATTGTTTTTCTCATATAATAATATAGGAAATTCTTAGTTGGATGATTGAGCATACAATAAGTTATTCACACCAGACAAAATTGATCTTTAATTTGTGTTATTTGTACGTCATGCAATATTAAAATTTAGTGTTTTAAGAAAAGTTAATTCAAAACATTATTGTGTGTTAAAATAAGTTTCTTTGTGCATTATTTAGAGATTTTGATAAATATTAATGAAAAACTCAAAAACTCGGTAAATGTTATCTCATGTGTCGTATAATAGTTATGCTATCGATCACTTTGATTAATGTAAGATGATCTGTGTATAACAAAAATGTTAGGATGATTATATCAGATGTGGTGCACATGATCTATGGACAGCATGTGCATCTAGATAATTTATGTAATTGCATAAACTGATTTGTATGTGAAGCGTATGATATAGCGTACAAACTTGTATTTTAATGATGATATATGTGTCTATATAATAAGTTCTTTAAAACGCTGCTTTGTAATGGTTTAGATGCATAGCTGTAATCAAACACGTCATGCATGCATCAAACCTGAACACTTTGGATGCATCGTTGTACCCGAACAGCTTAGATGCATCATTCTAACTAGTTTAGACGCGTCATTCTAATCTATAGTACAACAACAAAGTTAAGCTATGTGAGTTGAAAAACAAATTTTGACAATTTTTTGGATGTTAAATACCATTGAATGGGTTACTTTTTACTGAAATTATTTTATTTACTATTAAAACATTTTTTGGAGTATATACAAGGCTCAAGGAAGCCATACGTAAAACAACGACCGTCTAGCATAGATAATGTCTTATTATTATTAAAACATATTTTATTTTTTCCTTTGAATACAAGGAAAACGGACAAGAAATGATATAAAAATGAAGACGTGGACGAAAGAATATTACTGAATAAACTAACATTCGTATATATTATCTGTTAGCAAAATTATATATAATATACATGAATTTTGTTTCTATGTTGCGAAATAAACGTTATGGAAAGATAAAACAAACATTCACTAGGCTTGGAACCATCACTATTTTGCTTCATTATGGGTGGCATGTTTTTCTTGTTTGACAATTTATCAATCATTTTGACATCTTTTATTGTGTTAATATGTTCTTAGATTGTTTATTCTAATATCATTTGTCAACATGAATGAAAACGGGTCACAATGAATATCTGAAATAAGATATTACATCCAAACGATTTATGATACTTCAAGTCCTTCTGTAGAAAACATTATAGAATGGATGATCTTCGAAAAGTTCCACCTTATGTCATTTTAACGAAATAATCGATTTTCGGTTGTAAAGTCGGAAGTTAGTATGTTAAAATTACCACCTTACTGCTTACACAGTCTTCTATTATTTATTTGGCTTTAAGTGTCATATTTTAGGATATTGGTCTTGTTAATTTGTTAAAGAAAACTAAGTAAAAAAGACAAAGAACAAAAAAGGAACATAGGATCCCGATAAACCCTCACACTATATCCTCAATATCATCGACATCACTTTTTGTTTCTATTGGAAAAACAAGACATTAATCACCCAATATTGAGATTCTTGGGTTGACAATTCTTTTATATGATTTACTGTCGTAACTTACTATGATTTTAAATCAGGATAAATAGCATAAAATATATAATAACAAATTTTTACAATAATGAATGTCTCTCTTTTAATGTAAGAGATTTTGAGTCCATGTTTAAATTATAATTATTTCAAGTTTTATTATGTATGTTAATTTCTTACCTAGATTCTTTTCATGTCAAGCATGTGAATCTAATGGCAAACTGTGTATTTTTCTCATCGGGATTATAATTTTTTTCTTTCAATAGTCGAAGCTATAACCCTTTTTCGGTATAAGGCTGAAGCAAGACTCATGTTCACCTACGTAATTCCTTGGGTGTCCCCAGCAAGCCATACCTCTAACCCAAATGGACATTAGTCGAAGTAATCCGTTTTTGGTTGGATTAAAATTCATAGGGCCATGTAGTCTTTTTCTCTAAAAGAAACTGATCAAAAGATAATTTCAAGTTTATTCTAAACTGAATCACAATTCTGTTGCCTTTTATATAAAAAGAAATAACTAAAATACCTATACTTAAAAACAAAGAAATAGACAATTTTTTTTTCCAAATAGTGGTTGAACACCTAACACTTAATTGAAAGGAAAAAAAAAGATTAACTACCTCATAGTACATAAATTTTGATTTTATTACTTACCAACTATTTATATGGGTCAATATCTTTAAACGTCTTGGATCAATCAAAATTTGATTGTAAACGTAAGACTAAGGGGTGTGGGGGGCTTTAATGGGGGCTTTAGTGGGGGCTCCAACCAATAATATTATGACGTGTGGCAGAGAGAGAAACTGGATAAGAGGGTTGTTGGAGCCCCCGTTGGAGCCCTGGCCCCTGGTGTGGAGGGGCTCCAGCAAAATTTTTTTTTTTTATAAATATATTCAAACAACGTATTATTAAAAAAACTCATAAATTATTAAAAAAACACACATTAATAAAAAAAACACATTAATATCTAAAATTCAAATTACAAAAAAAAAACATACTAAAAATTAAACAAACAATAATACTTAATAATAACACTAATCTAATACAAGATCATCGGGTCGCCTCGCTCACAAATGTTCAACCAACTCATGTCGAAGATTCCCGTGTATCTCACGGTCTTGATATTTGCTATGTTATGAAGTCTTTGTTGATCACTGATTGTGGACGGTTGTGGCGGAATGTCACCTTGGTAGTTTTGGCAGATAGCTTTGCCCTCGTCTTCTAACGTCATGTTGTGTAGGATCAGACACGTGTAGACGGCGTCCATTATCCTCTCCCGAGTCCAATAACGTATCGGGTTCGCCAGCACATAATATTGTTTTTTCAGAACTCCAAAAGCTCTTTCAATATCTTTTCTAGCAGACTCTTGCTTCTTCGTAAAATACTTCCGTTTATCGGCGATTGGATCTGTAAAAGCTTGAACTAACAAAGCCCATTCGTTGTAAATACCTTCGACCAGATAGTACCCGTACTTGAAGAGTTCTCCATTTGCAACAAAAGATTGAGGTGGTTCAACCCCGTCGATAAGGTCGTTGATCAAATGTGACTGATCGATAACATTAAGGTCGTTATTTGACCCAGCAACACCAAAAAAAGCATGCCAAAACCAAAGATCCTGTGACACCGCCGCCTCAAGTATAAGAGTCGGCCCTTCATGATCACCACGGTGGAACTGACCTCGCCAGGCCGTTGGACACATAGCCCATCCAACATGCGTACAATCGATGCTACCTAGCATCCCAGGAAAACCATGTTTTTCTGCGTACACCTCATATATGCGTTAGATGTCATACATTGTAGGTTTACGCAGATATCTCCGAGAGTAAATCGATATGACTCCTACGTATATAAAATAATCTATAAACATATAATATATATTAAAAAATGTAATAAATATTTAATAAAAACTAAAATTAATGTTTTTTACATTGGCAGAAAAAATGAAGGGATTCACGTGCAACCCTTTTCGACATCTGTAAATACTCATCCAAAGCGTCCGACGAGATACCGTACGCTAATTGACGGATAACAGCTGTGCATTTTTGAAGAGAGGTAAAACCGGGGAAACCCCTAGCATCCTCCCTTTGTTGAAAAAAGGGATACCGTGCCTCTAAATCACTTGCTATACGCATGAACAATTGTCTGCTCATTCGGAAACGAGTTCGAAAATCCGACTCCTCGTATACCGGTTGAGGGCTAAAATAATGCCTAATTAAAGTATCGTTAGCACCCGATCGATCACGATCACGAGGTGATGCTCTAACTCTCGGGACTCGAGGTTGATGGGCTTGATTTTGCAAGAGATCCACCACGGTTGCGGTCAAAACTCCCCCTACATGAAGAAGAAAATCATCATCTTCGGAGGAGTTGGAATCAGACGAGTACCACGACATTTTTTTTGTGTTAATTTTGAGAGGATTTTAGGAGGAAAGGTGTATAATTGTGAAATGAAGTATATTTTATAAAGGTATATATTTATAGTTTAAGAAAATATATTTTTTTTAATATTTAAGAGCCCAACGGCTCTTTTTCTAAACCCAATGCAAGTTTCTCTCTCTCTTCAGCCGCTAACCAGCTCACGCCTCTCTTTTTTTTTTCCGTTAGCGCCCCGGTGGTGTGGTGTTAGCGCCTGGGGACGCGAGCGGAGGGGCTCTAGCGCCCCCGTTGAAGTCCCACACCCTCAGCCTAACATACAAATTTGAAACTGCCCTATACTGATTAAAGTGACCTGAACCATTGTACAAATAGTCCTGCATGCCTAGTAGCTTTTTCATTAACTTTTTTTTTTCAGCAAGTTGACTACCATTTTTGTACATAGTGATACAATTTAAAAAAGTTTGGTAAAAATAAAATACATTGTTTTCTATAAACTGAAATAAACAACGTAAACTTGTATTTAAATTAAATATCTAAGTATCTGCCTTAATAAATTATAAGAACTACATAAAAATACAACGTTTTCATTGTCTTCAAATTTCATGAGTTCGTTTAAAGAAAGCTCATTTTCATAAAATTACTTTTACATATTTTTGTCAGAATTATAAGCATGCCCTTAAAACTTAAAACTACTTTATAGACTACTCAGAGAGTCAAAAAATTCGTCATGTGTGTAACCCTATTTGTTTATTTTGAAATCATGAAAAACAACATGAAGAACAAATGCAACAATTTTGAATTTTTGAACAGATAAAACTGAAGATGAAGATTTTTTTATTAAAAAAAAAATCAGACGGTAAAACTGAAGATGAAGTTTTTTTTATTTTTTTTATAAATCAATATTTTATCATATTCGGTATAAAACAGAACTAAATTGATACTTGGCCTAAATTAAAAAATAAATAGAGACAACCTCTCACAACTCAATAGCTCTACTATCTTCTTTTGTTATTTATTCATATAAAACGTATACCGTCACGCAAAAGTTAATTTTGGAATTATTTAAACCTAAGAACTTATAAAACAGAATATCGGGATTAAAACCAAACCAAACCAAACCAAACCAAACTTTTTACAGTGCTAATACGACATGATGGAGAACAACCTTATCGGGCTTATGGGCACAATTCATTTTCAAGATACGAGTTGCTCATCTTTTAAATGAGCTAAGTATTTAGAAGACGAGTTATAGATACAAATAGAAGGATCAATCCTATAAACTGTGTCGCGTTTTATTGACTTAATAACCATGTTAGGTTAGATACAAATTAGAATCAGTATCGCGCATCCTTGGTCTAGTAGCAGTCATGATAGACGGTCAAAGAATGATTCATGTGATAAGGAGTTACACCTTTTCGAAACATTAGCCTTTGTAGTTACGGTATCAAAAGTGACATTTCCTAGCTAGGTTTAATATTTATGTATCCAATTCAACAAGATATTAAAATTATTCGTGCTCATAGATAGGCATGTTCAAAACGGTTTGGGACTAGGAACCGGAACCGGTTCCTAACCGGTTCCTATATTCAAAACCCCCTTTTAAACCGGTTCCAGGCTCGAACCGGTTAGGGAACCGAACCGGTTCTCCCACCCTCAGACCCCTAACCTATCTAACCGGTTCTTACCGGTTCCTAACCCGGTTCCTGTACCGTAACCGGTTCCAACCGGTTACAGTGTAAATTTTTTTTTTTCGTTTTTCGTTTGCGATTTGGATTCTAAACTACGATTCGTATTTGTATAACATGAAAAATAAAAAAAACAATTAACATAAAAATAAACAATTAACTGATGAGGAATACTCATCAGTGGGAACATTAAACTTATAAATATAAAGTTGTGACATATTATTTCTAGAAAAGCCTTCTTGTTCGTCGTAATTATTGAGCGGCGACTTCTTCCTCGGAATTACTTGTAGAAATGCCTTTTTGTTCGTCGTGCACTCGAACATCAAGTGGTGTTTCATCTTCGAGAGTGGTTACGTGTTGAATACGATCGATTGAGTCCAAGTGATCCTTTAAGCAAATGCACATCTCCACCGACTCCGAATTTAGTCTTGTTCTTCTCACCGATATTACCCTGCCACTAAGAGAAAAAGCGGATTCCGAAGCTACCGTAGAAGCTTGGACGGTTAGTAAATCACGGGCCATGGTGGCAAGAATCGGAAACTCGGTTTTCTTTACCTTCCACCAAGCCAAAACATCAAAAGTGCCATATTCCTCTTCGGATAAACCGGTAGAGTAATCATTTGCACTATACCTTCCTAGTTCGCTTGAAGGGGTGTCACCCCTTTGTTTTTTAGCCTTACGTTGCGAACGGTGTTCATAAGGCTAATCATGGGATCTCGTACTCTAGTAGCACTTGAACTTGATGAAGACCCCCCCGGCATAGGCATGTGTATGTTTGACCCATATTTATTTAAATAAAAGTCATACATAAATTTAAAATTCAAGTTAAAATCGTTTTTTGCCTCTGTTGAAAAGTTTGGGTCAACTTCATGCATATCTAAGGCTGAAAAAATTTCGTCTATCACACATTCAACCCCCGTAACATTTAACATTGGGTTTAAAGCGGCGGCGCAAGTAAAAACCGGTGGCAATTCAAGAAAGTATTTTTTTAATTTAAACTTCATTGGTAATATGATGTTTGAAAACATTGGACTTTTATTTTCAAATTCTTTAAGATTGTTAACGATTAAAAATAACTCCGAAAGAACCAAGGGACTTGTCGGATAATACGTTCCCGATAGTTTCGTAGTTGATGTTTTAAAAACTTCAAGAAAAGTCGATAAGTCATTGATAATTTCCCATTTCTCATTTGAAAAGGGGATTGCCAAATCATTCTCGGCAAGACTAGAATGAAACATTTGTAAAGTTTCTCTTTGTTTCAAAGCACTTTGAAACATTATGCAAGTGGAATTCCATCGATGAGGTACATCCCAATTAGCTCCCAAAGCTTTTCTTCCCGTATCTTTACAAAATTTTCTATATTCCATTTGTCTTTTTTTACTTTTCTTTAAAACTTCATGTATCATTAGTCTAAAATCGTTTATAACAGATGTAACCTCATCCGAAGCAAGTCCGTCTTGCACGATTAAATTAACGATATGTGCAACACACCTTGAGTGAAAAAATACACCACAAATCAGCGTATATTTTAATTTTAATTTATCAACCGCCGATGTATTATTCGACGCGTTATCAAATGCCATTGAAAATATTTTATTTTCTAGTTTATAAGTTTTTATAACATAATCTAAAATTTCAAACAAATTATCTCCCGTATGTGGATACTCAAAGAGTTCGAAAGCAATGGTGCGTTTCATCATTTCCCACGATGACGGGTCTACCCAATGAGCGGTGACACAAAGATAAGATTCGGGTAGACCATGTGGAGCCGACCAAACATCACTAGTTAAGTTTATTCCCGTATTTATATTTTCAAAATATGCAATTAGTACCTCTTTGGCCTTCTTCCACAATTTTAAACAATAACGTTTAAAAGTATGACGACTTACGTGAGTGTATTGTGGTTGAAGCGTATCTCGAATCATGGCGGTTAAGCGAGGGTTGTCGAAGTGGCTAAACGGCAAAGCTTCTTGAATCACAAACTTCGCCATACGATCTTGATCTCGATCAATTTGGTATGTAAATATTCCGCCTTCACTATCCATTTGCGTTTGTTGCGAATCGACGTTCTTTTTCAACGCCTTGCAATACGGTTTTTCGATGTGTTTCTTCAAATTTGAATTCGAAAGTGGGTTTAAATAAATCCAAAAAAACTTGCACCGAGCCTTCAATGAATGGTCACTCAATTCAACCAAATCCCAATTGCACCAAATCTCTTGATTACGATTATGAGGTACAATACGAACGAAACTTGGTTCGGCGTTGGAACCTTGACCAACCGATGATTGTGAGGCAGCCATAACAACAAATATGAATATAGAAGAAGAGAAAACAAGAGATTAGAGAACTCAAAACGTTGTAATAACGTTTTTTTTGTATTTTTTTGCGTTCGGGTTTGCGTTTTGAGTGTTGTGATGAACCCATGACACCAAATACCTATTTATACTAGTAGTGGGGTGCTTGGGGGAGCCAAAAAACGGCTATTTTTGACCCCAACGGTCAAAAAACGGTCAAAAAAACGATTTCCAACAGCTATATTCGATCCAACGGCTAGAACCGGTTAGGAACCGGTTCCGGATGGTTCGGTTCCAGAACCGGTTCCGGTTCAGTTCCGGTTCCTACCCGCCCCCACTCAGAAATGCAAGAACCGGTCACGGATCATCGGGTTAAATCAGATAGGGTCCGGTTCCTACAAAAAATGGGTAGGAACCGGTTCGGGTCCGGTTCGGGTCCACCGGTTCGGTTCTAGGAACCGGTTTCGTTGAACATCTCTGCTCATAGATATAGTTATGACTTATGACTTGTGAGAGTGGGTTTAAGTGTAAGGTTGGATTGTCCACTTGGTGATAAATGACCTGACTTTTTCAATAGGCCCAACACTAACTGCCACAAATCCCACAATGAGTTAAATAGTGAACACTTTCATATTTAGCCAATGAGCATTGTTTATGGGACTAAATGGGCTCTTTTAAGTTTCACGCCTTATGGCTTACCGCTTAGGCCTAGTTTATTTGGACCTTACTGCTTACCAGTTCTTAAAACTATATGCGTGATCCATCATATTATCATCCAGCCCAGGTACGCTGGGTCGGGTTTGGATATAGAAGCTTCACAGATTGAATTTGGGTCATGCCGCTTTCAACTAACATTCACCAAAGTCCCATCAAGAACACAAGAAAGAAAAGAATGTTGAATATATAGAAATTCTTACCATGTGATATCACTACTAAAAAAAAAACATAAGATGCGGTGACTTTGATCAGAAGGTGTAGTTCTAGGACTGCACCAAATAGCATCGAATCTTTAGATATAGGAACCACACCTTTTAAGAAACCGCATCATCTAACCTGTAAAGTCATAGCAGCATCTTTTCCATCCTGAACTGAATAACAAAACCGCATCTTTTAACATATGAACTAACCGCACCTTTTATCTAAATTATTTTTTTAATTAGCTAGAAACAATATACAATACCAAATGATATATATAAAAAAAAAAGGTTTCAAAATATCCAAAAATCATGTTACAAAGCATCACAAATGCAATCTGCATACAAAAATCATGTTTCAAATACTCAGTTCACAAACTCTAACTTTCATCCTTGCAACCCAAGAGACACGACTTCAATCTTCATACTTGCAATGCAATTCGAATCCAAAGTCTTCATACCTTCCAAACAAAACAACATATCCAAAGTCTTCATATATGCATTTACACTAACACAATTATATATTTTATACTACATGTGACACGTATATATACATATATCACCACACCTAGGTGTTTATTCAACAAAACAAAAAAAAAAACTAATAATAGTTTAGCTTATGACAGTTTACGCATCAACCATCCAATGCAAGTTGGAACTTAACCCTATAACTGCATATATTTGTCCACTGGAAGCTAAACTCAAAAATGATAAATAAAGTTACCTAAAATATAAAGTATTCAGTTCATGACAAAGGGCAATTTCATCATTAAAAAACCAGGCTTGTTTAAAACCCCGAACAACACAAGTCAAAAGTTAATCAAACTCAAACCCTGCTGCATACTAATATTTAGGCGAGTTTGTACTTGACACGTGAAATATAAATGAACATAAAATGGTAGAATTTGGGATAACCTTAGGACGCTTTAGAGAGTTCATGCCCGACCCTCAAACAATCAAACTCCAAACACCTTAGTAATCCAATTTTTCATTAATTATACGACCATAAACTCGATGTTCTTATGAGAAGTAATCTCTTTTGTATTCAACAACTGAAATAAATAAACAAGGTATTTAAATGTATACATATAAATAGAAAAGTTGATATTTTAAATATGTAAAACACTTACCTTATCAATAAAATCATGGTGAATGGTCTCAACAAACTCCCACATATGTTTAATAACCATAAAACCACATTCGCATGCTTCTTTTTGTTGGTCGCATTGCAATTATAGTTTACAATTAATTATTTTAAACACCTGAAAATAAATAAGTTGATAAAAGAATAGAGAACATACATTCACCACTATCCAAGTAAATTTTCTCCCGAAAGCATTATCAATGAGACCCAATATGGTGTAACTCTCCTTACGTTTTCCCCTTTTTTAAAGAATCAGCAATATAGGCGGTTGAGATATCAGGTTCAAATATTTAAAGTGCCCATTGAACACTGAAAAAAAGAAATTATAGAACAGTTAAATATGTATGTATATGTTTATATGTATGTGTATGTACTGTGAAAAAGTAAATATTACCCTTCAGTATATGGTGCAAGAAAATATCTTTAGTTTCCATGATATTTGAATATTTCTTTGATGAATTCTGCAACAACATCTGAACTTGTGTCACATTCTATAGCTTTAATGTGGTTCGGATCAAAGAATGCGCATCCGGATTAGGGCAAGAGAAAAACATACCTTCAAACAAAAACACACGCACGCACGCACGCACGCACACACACACACATATATATATATATATGATCATAGTTAGTAAAGCAAATTATATCTAAATGACTAAATATTTTATTGAACTGTATATAGACAATAATAACTTACATTGCAAACGAATGTATAACGCTAAAATCAAACCACTCGTCTAAAAATATTCCTAACAGCTCTGAATATGGGATTGGAATTGCAACTCGTTCGGGGTACATTCCTTGAGGTGAAGAAACGCAAATAGAATGGCGCATACAAACAAATGATCAAACATAACTCGAATGATACCCGTTTTTTTCTTTAATTTCACCAATTTCTGTTCCAAATTAGGATCTTCTGATTTATAGCATTCAGAATCATTTATTATTGTAATTTGCGGTTCAGGCTCAGGTACGGTAGCATATGTAGCAATTTGCTGTTGATCCAAAATTAATAACTAAAAACGATTACTGATGGTCGGGTATTTTGATATATGTTAGTCTATTAGTTATGTAGTTTTATTGAGTATATTGTCAGAACTTTGATACTTCATTCGTGCTTTCGTATTTCAGGTAATTGATCGTTAAAGATGATAAATTGGAGACTCGTACGAGCATGGAATGATATCTCGGGAAGACGGGAGCATGGTTTGAAGTCTTAGAAAGTGTTAGAAGGATTCGGGAATAGTATGGATGTGAAATCATAAGCCAATCCTAAAACTAAACAGAATGAGTTGACAAAACGCGACCAAGACGTAAAACGAGCATATCATGGGCTAGAAAATGAGTTACGGAACCCATAATATATGAATTTTGGGTTTCTCGACGAGAGGAATCTGAATATGAAGTTATCTTAGGTAGCGATACGCGACAGGATGGGCATATGTCCATCGCGTATCGCGATTGACATAAAAGACGGGAAAAAACGAGTTTCAGCCTATATGTTCTATTTTACGAACCCTAATCTAAGAGAACGAAATGCAGCATCTGTTAAACGATTTTGGGTGAATTTCAGGGCTACCAATAATCTCTTGATCAATCCTAATGGCCTTCCTCATCATAGTTGAAGATCTATCGATGACGATGCTCGGCTATCCTCTCCGATTCATTCCGGGGATGTAAAGTTTGTATTTTTTTTTCAGTTTCTCATGTACTAAGAACGAATACTTTGTAACTATTATTGATTAATCTATGAGTATTGATGTTTAGTATTGTTGTGCATTCAATCTGTTTAGATTTACGTTGATCAAAACGATTAGTTTGTCGATTGCTATAATAATTGCTCATAGGACTGTTTTGATTAGTTGAATTCAATGAAGCATGCAATTTCCCTTAGTTGAGTCACACTGGTAGGGATTGTTTGATAACCAGTTCCGTGTGTTAGCGATTGTTGGTGCCTAAGGTTTAGCTCGTTAGTCTGTCTGTGTTAATCAATGATAGTTAATCTGTTAGGTTGCATTAGATTACTGTTTGTATGCATACTTGAACCCCGAGTGTGATTTGCTTTTATTAATTGCTTGAATTTGTTAAAGTGTTTAATCAATATTAAAACTCAACCTTATTTGCTTGTGTGATCAGCACTACCAGTCATACTTCATAATCTTGAAATTGTTTACACGATTACATTGATCACATACTTCTTGTGGTTCGACACCCTACTTACCCCAGCTTGCTTAGGTATTAGGAACTTGATAAAATTGTTTTTTACTAGATAGAGACTGTCTAGCATCAAAATTTGATGCTAGACAGTCTCTATCTAGTAAAAAACAATTTTATCAAGTTCCTAATACCTAAGCAAGCTGGGGTAAGTAGGGTTTCGAACCACAAGTAGTATGTTGTCAATGTAATCGTGTCAAAAATTTTTAATATTATGAAGTAATAAGTTTTAGTGCTGATCACACAAGCAAATAATTTGGTTTTAATAATGATTAAACAATATCACAAATTCAATTAATTAACAAAAGTGAATCATCCTCGGGGTTCAAGAATGTAATTTAACAGTTTCCCATGCAACCTAACCGATTAATTGTCATAGACTGACTAAAGACTGATTAACAAGTTAAGCCTTAGGCACCAACAATCGCTAACACATGTCATTGGTTATCAAACGGTCCCTTCCAGTGTGACTCAACTAAGGGCAATTGTGTGCTTCGTTGTATTCAAACTAGTCAAACAACCTTATGAGCAATTACTATAGCAACTAACAAACTAATCGTTCTGATTAACGTAAACCTGAACCGACTAAATGCACAACAATACTAAACATCAATACTCATAGATTAATCAATAATAGTTAGAAAGTATTTGTTCTTAGTACATGAGAAAACTGAAAATAAAATACAAACTTTACATCCCAGGAATGAATCGGAGAGGACTAGCCGAGCAAAGTCATCGATTGATCTTCAATTATGATGAGGAAGGCTATTAGGATTGATCAAGAGATGATTGGTAGCCCTGGAATTCACCCAAAATCGTCTAACAGATGCTGCAAGTCGTTCTCTCTGATAAGGGTTTGTAAAATAGAACATATAGGCTGAAACTCGTTTTTTCTCGTTTTTTATGTCAATCGCGATACACGATGGACATATGCCCATACTGTCGCGTATCGCTACCTAAGATAACTTCATATGAAGATTCCTCTTGTCGAGAAACCAAAAATTCATATATTATGGGTCCGGTAACTCATTTTCTAGCCCAGGATAAGCTCGTTTTACTTCTTTGTCGCGTTTTATCAACTCATCCTGTTCAGTTTTAGCATCGGCTTATGATTTCTCATCCATACTATTCCCGAATCCTTCTAACACTTTCTAAGACTTCAAATCATGCTCCGGTCTTCCCGAGATATCATTCCATGCTCGTACAAGTCTCCAATTTATCATCTTTAACGATCAATTACCTGAAATACGAAAGCACGTATGAAGTACCAAATTTCTAACAATATACTCAATAAAACTACATAACTAATACACTAACATATATACAAATACCCGACCATCACATCCCCACACTTTTCTTTTGCTTGCCCTTAAGCAAACTCTAAAGTAAACATTAACCTCCATCATAGGTATGTCAATTATCTCCATTAATACTAGTAACGTTTAAGGTCATACCCAGTTTCCCAAACTGACACTTTCTATATTGACATTCCACAAATAAAGTTAAATGATGCTATAAAAAGCAATAGAGCCGCCCAGACGAGTGTACTTTGTTTCCGGTTAAGGCATACATGTTCATACCCCTCACACTATCAACACTTCTCTCGGTTTAATATCTGGACTAGCAAAAGATGTGCCAGTATATGTCTCTGCCCTCAAATACTAAATATGAGTCACAACTTAATAAGCTTGCAAGCCACTCTTATCTCCACCAATTACCCACCGGTTGCATAAAGACTCGAACTAAGGTTTTGCTGAGGCTTAGGTTTGGGTGCGGATTAGGCATATTTAGTGACTAAGGTGGATGAAACCCCGTTTTACAGAAACACAAACAACTAATAAAAAACAAACTGCTAATTTCATAACTGAATATAAACATACTTCTATTTGAATTTTTGCTTAATGTTCCAATTTTTTTTCGTTTTTTTACTAAATAAACTTATAAACAATACACTGAAACAAAAATATATACAACTCTGACATTCACATATTTATAACTTTGCCGAGGCATATGTACATTGTGTACTATGCTCTACAACTGACTATATACAACTTGATAACGAACTGGATTTCATCACACAGGGTTAAAATAAAATGAAGTCCAAGGCTGAAATGGTGTGTAATGTTCGATTTAGTAAATGAAAGGGAGTATGGTCCAAACGGCCACCTAGGAGGATAATGTTGGGTAAGGAATTTTTATTTAGTGGGGGGGGGGGGGATGCATGTAAGGGTTTTCTAAAGTCATAATCTCCATACAGGTGTAGGTATTAAGATCTCGATAAGCATGTGAAAAGCAAGTTCTAATTCTGTAAAACATACCAGTTTCCCTCAATCAATGGTGTAAGACACGTTTTATATCTATTATATACTATGTGTATTAAGTATAAGGGGCCATCTCACAATATGTCTGGAATAATATGTTGCCGATATGAAACATGTATACCCGTCCCCTTGACTCATTATCCCCGCCTAAACGACCCCATTTTCAATTTTCTCTTTTTGAAAAAATTTGTGAGTAAGACTATCGAGAAGCTGAAAAACCACCTATGACCAGAAACCTATAATTTGGCATTAATGACAATAATTAACCGTTAACAACTTTGGTTTCCGAACACTTTTCGAGGTACTATCGGGCTAAAATTTTCCCCATCCCCACTTGAGGTTTACATTGTCCTCAATGTTAAAAGTATTTAAACAGTTAATGAACATTTGAGGGACGGAATTGAAATTGACTGTTTAACAATTAAAAACCCAGGGCTCTAATGTGATGGTTATACTAAAAAATTATATACACTTTTAACATTCAAACTAATAAAAATAAAATAGATTATGAAAATGAAATCACCTGCTATCATCGACAATGGAATGGAACCATTGGTTCGCGAACTCTCGTAAACACTCGTACACACTCGTCTCAACCAAATACCAAAAACTGACAACCGAACCTGCAAAATCTCGACATGTGTAGAAGCAAGCTTCTCACAAGTGTAAGACATAGGTTTTTTAAGAGTTATAAAAATGATTTTCTGTTAATTTTAGTAAAACAATTACCGAGCCGAATTAAGTCGTTTCATAATAAATTTTGTTAAACAGGTTGAAACGTTAAAAGATCTAACTCACTTTCGTATGAATCACGACTGCATTTAGCGTATGCAACAAGCCCTTTAAACCTCCCGATAGCCCGGGAGGACGAGTGAGTTATCATGAGGTTTTATAGTGAACAACACCCACAAAGTTCAAAATACAACAAAATATACACGTACCTAGATTAACCACAACCAAAAGAACATGAAAGCACTCTGGGTAGCTAAATTGAAACCTCGTTTTCTGGCAAAAACTATATCGAACACATCAAAATCCAAACTTTTCTCGTTAGGTATCCTAACACTTAGATTTTGCTATAATGGTACGCTTAAAATACTATTAGTAATATAAAAGCTAAAACAAAATGCAAACTAAAATATACAAAATGTACAATAACCACCCTTTTGAAACTTTTATGGCATTCAAGGTGAGCGTCTGGCCCGCTCCCATGCAACCTTCTCATTATAAGCACGCTTTTCTTCAATCATTTGTTGTCATTCTTCCGATAGGCCAGGATCTAGCCCGAACATCCTCAATCTCCACTCTCGATCATTTTGGTTGGGTGGATGTCTCACTTTCTTTTTCCTTGGTCGGCTACCTTTCTCTTCCACCTTCTCACTCTGTTGTTTCTCAAATCCCATTCTTATCTATCCTGTCAATCACAAAACATTCCTCTTTTGTGTGATCCTTGTCCAAGGATACACACTTGCCAACAAGAGGGTTAATAGCATTTTCAAACAATAATAACCATTTATCACGGTTTCCACACTTGATTCACAAAACCCCCTTAGCACAATCGTTTACCGCATGTGCTATGACAAGGAATGGCCTACCCAATATGACTTGTGGTTGTGTATTATTCACACATTTAGCATAGTCAAGTACAAGAAAGTCAACTGGGTAGAAAAATTCCTCCACCCGAACTATTACATTAGTCACCATGCCCCGAGGAAGTGTATGAGTTTGGTCCGCCAACACCACAGTGGTGTTTACCCTTTCTAACGGGCCAAATTCAAACTAGTCATATAAACTACCGGGCATGATACTAACACATGCTCCAAGATCTAGAAGTGTCCGATCAGTTTTAAATTCCCAAATTTGAATTGATAAAAACGGCATTCCCGGGTCTTGGAGTTTACTAAGGGTGGTATTATGCTCCACCCCTTCATCCATTGTGTTGGTCAATTTACCATTTAAACATTTATCACAAGAACAATTTTCACAAAAAATATGTTTCATTTGCTTTTAAATTTGAGTTATTTTGGAAAATCGTTTCATTTTGACCAGCACAATCACTCTCATCACTAACACCTTCCACCTGCCCTTCAACAAACTGTGATGGTGAATCAACTTCAATACTAGAAATTTCAAAAGTAGGTAAAATACTTACCGCATTGATGTGCACATTGTTTCCCTTCTTGGAGCTAGAGCAGTAGTGGTTCGGGTTGACTATAGTATCACTCGGGAGTTGATCTGCACTCTTTTACAACTTCGCTATATCTGCTGTGAGCTGACCAATATGTTTTGACATTGCATCTACCGATTTATCAAGTAACTCAAACTGTTTCTTTGTTTTAGCCTTATGATCTGTCATAATCTTCATCAATGCATCCAACTTTGAGTGCACTGACTCATCCGCATTTCCCGAGGACCCATTCTGCTGATCCTGACTACCCGATGAATTTCCACCCCGGTTACCGTCTCTATTATACCCCTGATTCGGATTATACGAACCCTGCTGACCACCTTGGCGGTAATTTCCTAGCGATTTGTTCTGGTAGATCCCTGAAAGTTCGGGTTTAACTATGTAGACGCGTTCCCGTCTCGAAAGTTCGGGTGATTCCTCAAGCCCGGGTGATAAGTGTTTGAGTCAAACCCTTGGCCCTTAGAATCTCTGTAAGCATAATTAACCTCCTCGGGCTCATCCACCTTTTCATCAAAAAACTCGGGGAAATTTTCAGACTTATGCCCGAGCTCACCACATTCTTCACATACCAGGAATTTCACTCCAACCTTACCAACCTCTTTCTTTTTACCCTTTCGGTACACGACCAGATCACGTTCGAATTCAGCAATTCTCTCGGATTCACTCGTGACTGACTTTACTGAACTAGAAGAAGTCTGGTGTCTTCGTCTTTCTGCTGCTGCCTCTGCCTTAAAGTCTTCACACATAAACTCCAGAAAATCCCAGTCATCTTCCTTGGGTTGGTTCAACAGTTGACCATTAGACGAGGCTTTCAAATGCTTTCGGTCCTCGTATGTCAACCCGTCTAGAAAACACTTCACCAATTAACACAATTCAATCTGGTGGTGTAGGCATTTTCTGATCATCCCCGGGGTTCAAAAATGTAATTTAACAGTTTCTCATGCAACCTAACTGATTAATTATCACAAACTGACTACACACTGATTAACAAGTTAAATCTTAGGCACCAACAATCGCTAGCACACGACACTGGTTATCAAACGGTCCCTGCCAGTATATCAAACGTCCAATTAAAATTGAAGATTCTAAAACAAAGAAATTGAAAAGAAGAACTTTGAAAATTGTGAAAGTTAAATAGGACTCGCGTAGAGGGCCCGAATATACTTGGGAGCTCGAATCGGAAATGAAAAGAAAATACCCACACTTGTTCGAGTAAAGCAATCTCGAAGACGAGATTTGTTTCAAGGTGGGGAGGATGTAACACCGTGAAAATTTTGAGTTCAAAAGTATCAACTTTTCAAAGTCTAGGGACTAAAATTGCCAAAATCCAAACTTGAGGGTTAAAAATGAAAAATCTGTTTTCCTGACCCATCGCGCTACGCGATGAGTCAGAAGAGACACCCATCGCGTACCGCGATGGGGTGTCTGACAATGTGTGACACGTGTGCCACGTGGCACACGACGGCACTAGGTGCTGCCACGTGTCACCACGTGGCAACACTGCTGCCACGTGGAGCGGTGCCTGCCACGTGTCGACACGTGGCAGGTCTACGCTGTGCGTCAGCAGACCTATATCGCGGTACGCGATAGGTCTGCTGAGGGACCCATCGCGTACTGCGATGGGGTCCAAAATAATGTCTATAAATAGCGGCCATGGGATCTCATTCCAGGTATCCCAAACATAGCGCTCACATCTCTCTACTCTCTCTCTAGAAATTCTCGTAAAACGTGCCACGATTTCCTCGATAAGCATGCCTCGAATCTCGTTTGTGTACCAAAGTTTCCTTAGAGTTTATGCTACCCTCCACTCACATACCAAGAAGGTGTTGTTGAAATGGCAATGAATCTCGATAAGCGTGTCAAAGAGTATTGAAGTTTGGTGTACTCATTTGACGATCGAGAAGTAAAGCGGCGTCGGAGTGCTGCTCAAGTCCCTAGGATTTCGGTGCGCCACTAAGGTTAGGCGTAATATCGAATTCAATATAATTGAATATTATATTCAATGATTTGGCCTTAATTTGAGGTTATACTCGATAACTCGATAAAAGAAAAGAAAACATAACAAAGAAATGAATAAAAGTATGATTATTGAATATTGTGAATTCATATATATGTGTGTAAGTATATATGATTATATTCTTTGTTATGAAATTATTATTTAATGAATAAAGAGTATTCTTAAATAATAAAAGAATAGATTACGTTTCTTGGAGAAGAAGAAACGTCGGGTTTTGAATATAAACTAAAGGTTTATAACTTACTTTTAAACAAGAGGTTTTGAAGTAAATAAGAATTGAACTAAAGGTTCAATCGAGGACTGAGATATAAGACTAAAGGTCTTAAGCCGGATCGTGTATCCGACTAACAAATATTTATACTCATAACTATAGGTACGAGATAAAGAAAGGGAAAGACCCTTGGAGGGTGAGTGAAGCCGGTCCTAAAGAGATAAGGTGAATACGCCCCCAAAATTTTAAACTTATTTTCAAAATGAGTCAACTTGCTATATGAAATTGTTTACAAGGAACTATGTGTTCCTAAAACCATTATAACTATGGGTATGAACCTAGCCCTCAGGTTGTGGTATACATATGTCTGGATCCTTACATAGGTGGTACTATGCGATGTATGGGCATGATCGCACCACCCTTGGTCGTAGGACGCTCCCCTGCAGGGAGTACGACCGTTGTGTATATTTACGGGTACTTAACTAAGTCAAACGCTGCGGTGTTTATGAGGTGACCTAGTGTAGAGGCTCTAGTTTATAATGTGTTATTTGACTTTGTTATTCCTAAGCCACGTTGGGCCGAGGCAGGCGTAGTCTCGAGGGGTAATAAAGTAAAAGAGTTATTTTTGCGTCAGCGTGTTCATCAGCATTCGTTGCTGACGTATTTTCTTACATTTTGCAGGTGAACAAGTTTAGCACTTGGAGTGTCGAAGTGCTACTAATATCCGATGGCTCGGATTATTTTGTAATAACTTAATATGGTGGTTTGTAATCATAAACACATAAATATTTTGTAATAACTTAAACGGGTATTTTATAATCCCGTCTTTTGAATGTATATATATAAAAGTTACATTTTCGATCCTTAATGTTTGTAAGTCTTCCGCAAGCTAAATGCAACTCTGATTTATTTACAACTACGATACCAACTGTTGGGTCACGCTCCTAGGCCTTAGATGGGGGTGTGACAGGTTGGTATCAGAGCCATCGATCCTAGCGAATTGGGTATCATAAAACAATACCCAAGCTTCGATCCAAGTTTAGGAAATAATTGATTATGTGTTTTAGGGATAAGATAGGCTGGTAACCTTTCTTTCCCACTCTACATTCTAAACCACCCATAAAATATAGATGTCGTTTAAAGCTCACATTGAAGACTTTATGCGCAAGGCAAAAGAGGCCGGAATCACCGAACCATACCCCGAAGACAACATGAGTGACGGGTATTATGAAGCCTACTTCAACCAAGATGTGGAACACGACTTGTCCAAACCCGTGTACTACCCCGGAAGTCGACACTACCCGATAAATGTTCCCAGTAGTCCACCAAAACAAGGAATTGAACCACCAAGACACTCAAGCTACCACCCACCAACCCTACCGATATATCAACCTTCAGAAGTACCAACATACCCACCATCGGAGATTCCCCCTTACCAACCCTTGGAGATACCGCAATGCTATCCAGCCGGGTACCTACCAAACTCTCAACCATCCTCCGAGTGTTTGAAGTATCTCTCTGAACAACAAGAGTGGCATACCGGAAGCTACACTTTTAATGAAGTTAACTCCCAACCAACCAACCAACTATGAAGGGCCGTCCCGTAGACCCAGGATGAGAATAATGATGCCTTCTGAGACATTCCAAATGATCCCAATAAATAATGAAACCACACAACCCATGGAGGAAGATGGGCTGGAAGAAAAGGAACCCGAAGAAGAAGAGGAGGAAAAGCCTGAAGAGGAAGAGGAACTCGAAGAAGAGTCTGAAGAGGAGCCGGAAGAAGAGAATCCTGAGAACTCCAACGAAATGGCAAGCCCAATGGAAGGATCACTCACTTCCCAAAATGCGAGCTATGGTTCTGTGGATCCTTATGTCCAGCACCTTGAAAAACTAAGGAACCAAGCTTCGTCAAGCTTCCCACCATTTCAAGGAAAAGTTCCGTCAATCCAAGAACAAGCTGATGAGATCCGCAAGCAGAATCAAACTGCCAAGACCTACCTCTACCTTTCATCCACCATGAATTATGTTCCGTATCTAGAACCGAGGAATCATTACGAAATGGTGACTCTTGGTTACCATGACCCACCTCCGCAGTATGGATACCCCAACATAATCCCACAGTCATATGAAGAACACCTGGATCGCGCATTGCACGAGACCGATGACTGGAGGAAGAAGGTAGACGAGGAAGAGAAGAAAAAGAAGAAAATTGGAGAAACGCTTTTTCGAAAGTGCAACAAGATATCGAAGGTGGTGAAGAAGTTCTTGAAGATATGAAGATGGTGGCCATATGAAGACTGTGTGTAAAATAGTCCTGTCTGTTATGTGTAATATAAGTATAAATAAAGAACGTCTGAAACGTTCTCTGGTAATGATAGGACAAATTATATATATCGTTGAGACGATATATATGTGTGTGTGTGTGTGTGTGTGTAATATGAATTATACATATCCGTTTGAGATATGTATATATGAAATAAAATGTGTGTATAATAAAGATATATTGTTAAAATTTCAGACTTAAGTTGAAAAGAAAAAGAAAAATATGTCTGAACAAAGTAACAACAATGATAACGCTCGTAAAGAAAGAGAGATGAGATATAAGGGGAAAGGCCCGGAGAATGAGCAAGAGGATGAAATTCCCGAGAAATACATGAACAAAATACAAAAGATGATTAAGGATGTTGTTAGGGAAGAATCAGCGTTTAGATCTCAATCTAGACAATCTAGGCATTCCCGAACTGTTAATCCTTCTGTTCATCCCTCTCGAAAATCCAAAAAATCTCATCCAAACCCATCCCGTGTTGAGGAGAGCGATCATGTGTCTAATGCCAACGAAGATGTTAGGCAAAAGTTTAAAAGATTAAAAGTGAGTGGTTGTACGTTCAAAGATTTTAAGTACTATGGACCGAAAGAGTTCCATGGTGACAAGGGAGCCATCACAACGGTGAGGTGGCTCGAGGAGATGGAAACTCTTGTTATCACAAGCAGTGTTCCGTGGAGGAAAAGATTCAATATTCGGCGCTTATGTTCAAAGGAGAAGCGCATGAGTGGTGGAATGCATTACTGATGAGCAAGGGAAGAAATGTGATGTACGGCCTGACATGGGAAGAGTTTAAGGCTATGGTGATGGGAAAGTTCTGTCCCATGCACAAGACTGATCAGATCCAAACTAAGTTCCTTAACCATAAGGTCGTAGGGACAACCCTCCGAGAGTACAACACCAAGTTCCTTGAGTATTGTCATCTAGTTCCCCAGCTGGTTAACCCTGAGTCCAGCAAAGTAACAAGATATATTTGGGGATTGCCGCGGGAAATCCGTGACATGGTGAGGTCGCACTTTCCTCAGACCGCTGACTCTGCAATGGAGTTGGCTGGTTACTTAATGGGCGGCATGGTCCGCAACAAAGAAGAGGACAAGAAGGTGACATCAACAGCTGCTCAAGGAAAGACTGGAGGAAGTTCCAACTTTAGAGGCAAGGTCGTAAACTGAAATAACTCTATGCCATGCAATACTTGTAGGAGGTACCATAAGGCCGATGCAATTTTGCCCCGTCTCCTAAAGTCTGTGAGTCCTGTAATCGTACGGGATATGATGCCGCTAATTGTTGGAAGAAAAAGATGACTTGCTTTAATTGCAAGGAGATGGGCCATTTAAGTTTTGAATGCCCAAAGAACAAGCCTGCTTCTGGTGGTGCGGGTGGAAGTGGCCAGAACAAAAACGGAAACGCTCGAGTCTTTGTACTCGGCACAAAAATGGCCGCTGACATGCCGGAAACCATAACCGGTACGTTTCCAGTCAACGACACGTATGCTAGAGTTTTATTTGATTCGGGTGCAAACTTAAGTTTTATAGATTATAGTTTATGTAGTCTATTAAACGAACCATTAACAAAATTAGTTAAAACTCTAAGCGTCGAGACTGCTAGTGGCGAAATCGTTAAGATCTCTGAAGCCATTGAAAACGGAAAAATACTTCTATCTGGTTATATTCTGCCTATTTGTTTGTTACCCATGAGTCTGGCTGGTTTTGATATCGTACTTGGTATGGATTGGTTATCCGATAACCATGCTCGTATCATCTGCAATAGCAAAACCATTGAACTTCAAGCCCCTGATAAACGAACGATTCGAATTGAAGGGGACAAAGACGCTGGCCAAGTTAGCATAATCTCCATGATTAAGGCTAACAAATGTTTGAATCAAGGATGCCTAGCATTCATGGCCTACGTCACTGAAGAATCAAAGCCAAAAGAAATCAAAGACGTTCCTATTGTTTCTGACTTTTCTGACGTCTTTCCTGATGAACTTCCCGGAATCCCTCTCGATTGTAAAGTAGAGTTTAGGATCGATCTTATTCCTGGTACTGCTCGATCGCCAAAGCTCCGTATCGTTTAGCGCCAACTGAAATGAAGGAGTTGAAGAAACAACTCGATGAGCTTTTGGAGAAAGGTTTCATTCGACCGAGTTCGTCGCCTTGAGGAACGCCAATTTTATTCGTCAAGAAGAAGGACGGATCCATGCGAATGTGTATCGATTATCATGCGTTGAACAAAGTCACAATCAAAAACCGATATCCACTCCCTCGTATCGATGATCTTTTAGACCAACTTCAAGGTGCTAGCTTCTTTTCAAAAATCGATCTTCGTTCTGGCTATCACCAACTAAAAGTTCAATTCGAAGACTGCTTTTCGAACAAGGTATGGACATTATGAGTTCACGGTTATGCCGTTTGGACTTACTAATGCTCCGTCCGTGTTCATGGAAATGATGAACTGTATTTGCAAGCCTTACTTGGATAAATTTGTTATCGTATTCATTGAAGATATACTTATTTATTCTAAGTCAAAGGCAGATCATGAAATTCATCTTCGAACCCTACTTGAAATCCTTAGAACCGAGAAGTTATACGCCAAGTTCTCAAAATGTGAGTTCTGGTTACACGAAGTGCAATTTCTTGGTCACAACATTAACGTTAACGGTATTCAAGTAGACCTCGCTAAGATTGAATCTATCTCTAAGTGGGAGGTTCCGAAGTCGCCAACCGAGATCCGAAGTTTCTTAGGTTTGGCTGGCTATTACCGTAGATTCATCGAGAGCTTTTCTCGAATCGCCGTTCCTCTAACCTTATTAACTCGTAAGAACATCAAGTATGAATGAGGAACGAAGCAACAAGAGGCGTTTTCGATATACTTAAACAAAAACTCACCCAAGCACCTATCTTGGCATTGCCAGAAGGTACTGAGGATTTTGTTGTCTTTAGCGATGCGTCTCACTCGGGTTTGGGATGCGTACTAATGCAACAAAAGAAAGTAATTTCTTACGCCTCTCGACAACTCAAAGTACACGAAAAGAACTACACAACTCACGATTTAGAGTTAGGTACCATAATCTTTGCACTTAAGATATGGAGGCACTATCTCTATGGAGTAAGATTTATCGTGTACACTGATCATAAGAGTTTGAAACATATCTTCGATCAAAAAGAGTTGAACATGCGCCAACGGCGATGGATGGAAACGCTCAACGACTACGATTGCGAGATTGTTTATCATGAAGCCAAGGCTAACATCATGGCTGATGCCTTAAGTCGTAAAGAGCAAAAAAACCTAAAAGAGTTCGAGCGTTGCGCCTAGAACTTCAAATTGATCTCATTGAACAAATCAAATCCGCACAAACTCAAGCAATCATTGAAAACCAAATCGCCGATGAAAAATGTAATGGCACCATTGACTCGTTAGTCAAAGGTGACGATGGTATCCTTAGACTCGGAAATAGGACTTGGGTACCAATCATTGGAGGTTTGCGTGAGAAAATTTTGAACGAAGCTCATAAGTCGAAATACATGATGCATCCCGGAAGTGATAAGATGTATCATAATCTAAAGGCGAACTATTGGTGGAATGGAATGAAAAGTGATGTCGCTTCGCATGTTGCGAAATGTTTAACTTGTTTGAAAGTCAATTCTGAACATCAAAAGCCTTCGGGATTGCTTCAGCAACCCGAACTTCCCGTATGGAAATGGGAGTTAATAACCATGGACTTCATAACCAAACTTCCGAAAACAACTCGACAACATAACGCTATATGGGTGATTGTGGATCGATTAACAAAATTCGCACACTTTATACCCATCAATGAGTCGTACTCTATGGATAGACTAGCGTGTATTTATGTGAACAACATCGTTGCTTTGCATGGAGTACCGCTATCTATAATATCTGATCGATACAGTCGTTTTACATCTCACTTATGGAAAAGCTTCCAACAAGCTCTTGGTACAAAGTTGAACCTTAGCACCGCCTATCATCCACAAATCGATGGGCAAAGCAAAATGACGATTCAAACGTTGGAAGACATGCTTCGGGCTTGTGTGATCGATCTAGGTGGAAGTTGGGATGACCACTTACCCCTCATGGAATTTTCATACAATAATAGTTATCACACAAATATTCAAGCCGCACCATTCGAGGCGTTATATGGTCGAAAGTGTAGAACGCCCGTGTTTTGGTCTGAAACCGGAGACAATCAGTTGTCTGGACCCGAGATTGTTCAAGGAACCACCGACAAAGTTCTCCAAATTCGAGAACGACTTAAGACGGCACATGATCGCCAAAAGAATTATGCCGATGTTCGTCGTAAGCCGTTAGAATTTCATGTCGGTGACAAAGTATTATTGAAAGTCTCGCCTTGGAAAGGCGTTGTTCGCTTCGGTAAGAAAGGAAAGTTAAGTCCTCGATTCGTTGGACCTTTTGAGGTACTCGAACGAATCGGCACTGTTGCATACCGATTGCGACAAACCGAGGAAATGCAAGGAATACATGATATGTTCCATGTTTCGAATCTGCGTAAATGTTTGACCGATGAATCTTTAGCTATGTCATTGAAAGACGTAGAAATAAACGAAAATTTAAAATTCGTAGAACGTCCAATTAAAATTGAAGATTCGAAAACAAAGAAATTGAAAAGAAGAACTTTGAAAATTGTGAAAGTTAAATGGGACTCGCGTAGAGGGCCCTAATATACTTGGGAACTCGAATCGGAAATGAAAAGGAAATACCCACACTTGTTCGAGTAAAGCAATCTCGAGGACGAGATTTGTTTCAAGGTAGGGAGGATGTAACACCGTGAAAATTTTGAGTTCAAAAGTATCAACTTTTCAAAGTCTAGGGACTAAAATTGCCAAAATCCAAACTTGAGGGTTAAAAATGAAAAATCTGTTTTTCTGACCCATCGCGCTACGCGATGAGTCAGAAGAGACACCCATCGCATATCGTAATGGGGTGTCTGACAATGTGTGGCACGTGTGCCACATGGCACACGGCGGCACTAGGTGCTGCCACGTGTCACCACGTGGCAACACTGCTGCCACGTGGAGCGGTGCCTGCCACGTGTCGACACGTGGCAGGTCTACGCCGTGCGTCAGCAGACCTATATCGCGGTACGCGATAGGTCTGCTGAGGGACCCATCGCGTACCGCGATGGGGTCCAAAATAATGTCTATAAATAGCGGCCATGGGACCTCATTCCAGGTATCCCAAACACAGCTCTCACATCTCTCTACTCTCTCTCTAGAAATCCTCGTAAAACGTGCCACGATTTCCTCGATAAGCGTGCCTCGAATCTCGTTTGTGTACCAACGTTTCCTTAGAGTTTATGCTACCCTCCACTCACATACCAAGAAGGTGTTGTTGAAATGGCAATGAATCTCGATAAGCGTGTCAACGAGTATTGAAGTTTGGTGTACTCATTTGACGATTGAGAAGTAAAGCGGCGTCGGAGTGCTGCTCAAGTCCCTAGGATTTCGGTGCGCTACTAATGTTAGGCGTAATATCGAATTAAATATAATTGAATATTATATTCAAGGCTTTGGCCTTAAGTTGAGGTTATACTTGATAACTCTATAAAAGAAAAGAAAACATAACAAATAAATGAATAAAAGTGTGATTATTGAATATTGTGAATTCATATATATGTGTGTAAGTACATATGATTATATTCTTTGTTATGAAATTATTATTTAATGAATAAAGAGTATTCTTAAATAATAAAAGAAAAGATTACGTTTCTTGGAGAAGAAGAAACGTCGGGTTTTGAATATAAACTAAAGGTTTATAAGTTACTTTTAAACAAGAGGTTTTCAAGTAAATAAGAATTGAACTAAAGGTTCAATCGAGGATTGAGATATAAGACTAAAGGTCTTAAGCTGGATCGTGTATCCGACTAACAAATATTTATACTCGTAACTAAAGGTTCGAGATAAAGAAAGGGAAAGACCCTTGGAGGGTGAGTGAAGCCGGTCCTAAAGAGATAAGGTGAATACGCCCCCAAAAGTTTAAACTTATTTTCAAAATGAGTCAACTTGCTATATGAAATTGTTTACAATGAACTATATGTTCCTAAAACCATTATAACTATGGGTATGAACCTAGCCCTCAGGCTGTGGTATACATATGTCTGGATCCTTACATAGGTGGTACTATGCGATGTATGGGCATGATCGCACCACCCTTGGTCGTAGGACGTTCCCGTGCAGGGAGTACGACCGTTGTGTATATTTACGAGTACTTAACTAAGTCAAACGCTGCGGTGTTTGTGAGGTGACCTAGTATAGAGGCTCTAGTTTATAATGTGTTATTTGACTTTGTTATTCCTAAGCCACGTTGGGCCGAGGCAGGTGTAGTCTCGAGGGGTAATAAAGTAAAAGAGTTATTTTTGCGTCAGCGTGTTCTCCAGCATTTGTTGCTGACGTATTTTCTTACATTTTGCAGGTGAACAAGTTTAGCACTTGGAGTGTCGAAGTGCTACTAATATCCGATGGCTCGGATTATTTTGTAATAACTTAATATGGTGGTTTGTAATCATAAACACATAAATATTTTGTAATAACTTAAACGGGTATTTTAAAATCCCGTCTTTTGAATGAATATATATAAAAGTTACATTTTTGATCCTTAAAGTTTATAAGTCTTCTACAAACAAAATGCAACTCTGATTTATTTACAACTACGATACCAACGGATGGGTCACGCTCCTAGGCCTTAGATGGGGGTGTGACAAGGAAGGCCATTAGGATTGATCAAGAGATGATTGGCAGACATGGAATTCACCCAAAATCGTCTAACAGATGCTGCAAGTCATTCTCTCTGATTAGGGTTCGTAAAATAGAACATATAGGCTGAAACTCGTTTTTTCCCGTTTTTATGTCAATCGCGATACGCAATAGACATATGCCCATCCTGTCGCGTATCTCTACCTAAGATAACTTCATATTCAAATTCCTCTCGTCGAAAAACCTAAAATTCATATATTATGGGTCTCGTAACTCATTTTCTAGCCCAGGATATGCTCATTTTACTTCTTGGTCGCGTTTTGTCAACTCATCATGTTCAGTTTTAGCATCGGCTTATGATTTCTCATCCATACTATTCCTGAATCCTTCTAACACTTTCTAAGACTTCAAGTCATGCTCCGGTCTTCTCGAGATATCATTCCATGCTCGTACGAGTATCCAATTTATCATCTTTAACGATCATTGACCTGAAATATGAAAGCACGTATGAAGTACCAATGTTCTGATAATATACTCAATAAAACTACATAAATAATACACTAACATATATACAAAATACCCGACCAGCAATTACATAAACATTAGTACGATTAGAAACATATATGTGTATATTTGCCGATTTTTATATAAACAGGTTTTTGAACACTTACGGCCTTTAAAAAACCATCTTGAAAAGGATTAGGATTTTCCATTTGAACTTGGTTGTCTTCATCGACCTAAAATAACAAACGAATTGTTATAACACTAACAAATCAAACAAAGTTAACAAAAAAAATAACAGTGATGGCCTTGTGTGATGTGTGATGAGTCACGATGCACTTCAGCAACCTAAAATTACAAACAAATTGTTATACTATGAACAAATCAAACTAAATTAAAAAATAATTATTAGAGTAAATGAGTTGACCTTTTGTGGACGTTAACTTGAAGTGTCTGTGGTGTCATCGTCATACATTTGTGGCGATGTATTTGTACGACCATGTGACCCGTGAATTGAGCCCACTCTTGGGGCACTAAGTGGCATGCTAGGTGGCCCTTGGTTCGCAAAAAAATTAACGAAAAAATATAAAAAAAATATTATAGTAAGTAGTACTGTATTAATATACTAAAATATATATTAATATAAAAAATACACTTATCGCATCTCTTGGCCATTGAACGATCTGGTCAACCATTTATTCAACTCGTTTGAGTTCACTCGTCATTGTCACTTTGTAGTCTTTCAACGTCTTAAATTCATCAATGACATCATCCACCGAAACCTTGACACAACCCTCCATTATTGTTTTACAATGTAGAATTGTATCAGTGCTCGGCCAGGCCATATGTAAGGTCCCGGTGCCCTACTTTGGTGTTGGATTTACTCAAAAACACAGTTCTAAATATCAAAGTTAATTAAAACATTCGCGAAATAATAATAAAATAGTCATATATTACATAACATTCTAAATCTTGTCTTAACATCATTCAAATTTGTCCTTTAAAATAAAACACAATCATATAGGTCAACATAACATTCTTCTCAAGATGCCAGAATCTTCAATCAAATGTCATGTGTCCTTATTCAAGCGAGCTGCCTCAACCTATTCACCTGCGTGCATGCTAAAAGTCAGCTACGCTGAGTGAGCTCTAGTTAATCAGGCAGCATACAATACATTCACATACATACATACATACATACTTTCTTTCTTTCATACTCTCATGCATTCTTTCATACATTACATTCATACATAATACATACATACATACATACATATAGACAGACATACATACATACATACATACATACATACATACATACATATGTATCCGAAGATACATATTACATACTTAGCTTGTTACCTTTCTTTCATTCGTATATACATACTTTCTTTCTTTCATACTCTCATACATTCATTCATACATTCTTCCATACATATATAACTATCTTTACCATCTCTGATATTAGTAGGATCTGGTCCCTTCCTTCTCTTATCTCAGATATTATTAGGGTCTGGTCCCATTCTTCTCTATCTCAGATATTATTAGGGTCTGGTCCATTTCTTCTCTATCTCAGATATTATTAGGGTCTGGTCCCTTCTATCCCAGATATTGTTAGGGTATGATCCCTTCTTTCCATGCAACCATACATACGCTTCTTTACACGTACATTCTATTATATATTTTTACACATACTCTTAATCATCCATGCATCTTATGTAAAACTCACATTTCCTGGCGATACGTGCAATATCCGAAGACCGTTCACGTACCGACAAGCATTCATTCTTAACTTCAATCATTATCACAAAATCATATAAGGCATACACTTACCACTTATAGGGTAAGTGTATTAACTAATCACATCGATTATGCACACAACCCCGAAAACATAACAACGAAATGGGGCTAGAAACTCACTTGTGTCCTGTTACGTTCACCGTTAATGGTTATTCCTTTCTTTAGTTGTGTGCGACTAACTATATAACAATTACAGGTATAAATTAACTATCAATACCCATATCACGTTTCTACTTTAATTATAACCCTCAACAAACGGGGTCTGGGGGCAGCGCCCCTGGCAGTGGGTTTCTATGGGTGGCAGCCCCTAGTGGGGTCCCAAGGGGCAGAGCCCCTGGCTGGGGTTAAGTTGCCAAGTCAGCTTGTAAAAATTTTATTTTCATTAACGGTCCTTAACTAAATTTCCATTAGAATTCTTTAATAATATTTTATTGTTAACTCATTACCCCTTTAAGGTATCTTTCGTCAATTGATAAAGTCCAAGGGCTTCTATGTAATCAAATCATTTTATTCTAAGTCCAAGTACATTTCTGTCATTCTTTCAAACTCTTATTCTTTATATAGTACCTTAACGAATGGGGCTCATTCAATGCCTCCTAACGTGCGTGTTCTTTCATAACGAATGGACTCATTCGTTACTTCTTGACGAATGGACCTTTATAACGAATGAACCTTTATAGCGAATGGACTTACATAGCGAATGGACCTTCTAACGAATGAGGCTAACGAATGTAGCTCATTCGTTACTTCTTCCTTAACGAATGGGTGTGACCACATTCGTTACACACGCCTAGGGTTTAGGGCTTCTGACAAAATGTCATATGTCCTTTCTTCGTATTCCCAATCATTGGCGCCGCCTTTCCAGCGACGTCATCACCGAAAAACCGGGATCTCACCGGAAAAGCGAGATCTCACTCGTTTTGCCCCCGTTTTTCACCGTTTTTCGTCCAGTTCGATCCGGATCCGAGCTAGGGTAACCCCTAAGCTCGTCTTTCAATCAGTTTATACCCGATTCCATCCGGATCTTGTGACTTTAACGGTTGAGGGTGTCGGTTCATCGTTTTGTGACTAGATCTAGCGGGTTTGGATCCATATAAGGTCATAACATCATTACCTTGGATCGATGCTGGGTTTCCTCTTGGGTTCGGCTAGAGAAAGAGAGAAAGATGAGAGAGAGCTTAAGTGTGTGTTTTGAATGGTGTATGGAATGGGTGGAAATGAATGGATTAATGAATAATTATAGTTTATATATTATGGGTCATGGACTTAAGCCCATGGTCTTTCTTCCTTCCTTATTAATCCAAGTCCATTACCCACATTTATTTAACTCAACACAAGCCCAACTCATAATAACTAATATTATTATTTATTAACCGAAACAGGATGTTACGCCATACCATCAGCCACCTTCTCTAGTGAATCACCCACTTTTAGTAACAACACGAATGAAGTTCATTTTTAAACATAGAATTAATAAATTCACTACGATAAATAAAGGTATAAATGAAATATTACAAACAATCGACAATGTCTCATTAACATGCATAATCAAACACGCCATTTTTTATCTTCATCATTCTTGTTTATTCTGCATAAAAAAAATTAATATATTGGTAGTTATACTAAAAAATAAGAATAAATTATATTAATAAATTGATTATATCAAACCTTCATCAATGTAAACCCCATTGATGTTATCGCGTAATTTTGTGGTGTGCACAAAGTTGTCGTAGCTAAACTGGTTCAGTATCGACCGAAAATGGTGGAAGATCATCAAAGTGGTTGTATTCATCCTCGTTAACGACATTATCAACACCAAGAATGTGTCTTTTAACATGCAGTACAATGTGGTATCTTGTTTTGCTCGGGTCCTTAACATAGAAAACTTGTGACACATGTCTGGCCATAACGAACGGTTCAGATTTATAGTCGTGAGTTGCAAGGTAGACAAGTGTAAAACCACATTTGTCAACTTGAACGCCTGTACGGTGATTCACCCACTTGCATTTGAACAAAGGAATTTTGAAGCCATGATAGTCCAATTCCCAAATTCCTTCTATAGCACCGTAATAAGAATCTTTGATGATTTTTATCAATGCATCACGACGTTGTCTGTTGAACTCGGTTGTTGATGCTATTATTGTAACTCCACTATTCTGCACTGCACTTTTTTTATCTTGATCATTGGAGTAAAATGTATCACCGTTAATGGCGTACCCTTGATAAGTATCAACTATAAAATCTGGACCATGCCCTAACCTTTTTACGGTTTCATCAATATTAGTTTCTTTTACCTTCCTTTTCATCCACTTTGATAAATCTTGGTTTTGAGTTTTTATGTACCATATATCATTCTTACCCGGGTGTGTCAATCATAGCATTTTCATGTGTTCATTAACATATGGAGCAAGACATGCCATGTGTTTCAGGACCACTAAATGTGCATCATGTAAAACTTCGTGACCTAGCGAGAATGTTTTGAAACCAACTCCAACATGACCATCAAGTCGTCCTGAGTCACGAGTTTTAGAAATACCAACAATGTCAAGACCCTCCACATAGCCTGTGAAAAAAAAACAAGTTATTATATTGTAATTTAACACTAATACATGTAATATAGTATTGATAGCATTACCTTGGCATAACTCAATAACCTCTTCAGAAGTGTAATACCCTTCTGGTCGATGACGATATCTTACATAATCTTTTAAGACTCTTATATATCTTTCAATGGTACATGTATCATTGGAACACAAGACCACAAGCCTTAATCTCTTGTACGATATGAGATATTAAGTGAACCATTATATCAATAAATGATGGTGGAAAATTCATCTCTAGTTCACAAAGGGTAACATAAACGTCTTTTTGCCATTTATCCTGTTGTTCTACATCAATAACCTTTGAGTGAATGTTGTTAAAAACAAACAGAGCTTTGTGATTGTATGTCGGACGTTTTCTGGTAACACTCCACGAATTGCAGTAGGAATCATATGTTTCATCAAAACATGATAATCATGAGACTTTATTCCAATTAATTTATGGTCTTTCATTGACACTAATTTTGTAATGTTTGAAGAATATGTTGATGGAACCTTAATATCATATCATATAACATTGACAAAACTGTCTTCTTTCTTCTTTTGTTGTATTATAACAAGCGTGTGGTAGATAAATACGGTCGCCTCTTTTTTCCGGATGAAGCTTTTTACGTATATTTAGAAGTGTCGTGTCTTTTCAAACCTTAATCCCATATTTTGTTTTACCCTTAATATTTAATGATAAACCTATCAAGATGTCGCAAACGGTTTTTTTTCTATATGCATAATATCTAGACAGTGTCCAACCTTTAAATCTCTCCAATAAGGTTAATCCCAAAAGATTGATCATTTTTTCCAGGTGGCTCCTTTCTCGACACGAGATCTTTTTCCCAACACGGTATTTAAATTTTTAACTCGTGAAAATGTATTGAACCATGTCTTCATCGTTCCGATCTCAATATTTCCATCAAACTCAACTATTTTATTCCTAAAAATGTGACCCTTCGGAAGGAATCTTCTATGTCCCATGTATACATGTTTTATGCAGTTTTTTAACATTGTCACACTTGTTTCATTTTCACAAACCGGGTAAGCTTTCTTACCCTTCGTAGTGTATCCCGACAAGTTACCATATGCTGGAAAATCATTTATAGTACAGAAAATCATGGCATGTAATTGAAAGTGTTCTTTCCCATACGCATCATATACGTTTACACCTGATTCCCAAAGGGTTTTTAAGTCATCAATCAACAGAGACAAGTACACGTCAATATTATTACCAGGCTGTCTCGGACCCTGAATCAACAATGACGTCATCATGTATTTTATTTTCATACATAACCACGGTTGAAGATTGCAAATGCATAAAGAACCGGTCATGTACTATAAATACTACTCATGCCTCCGAAATGATTAAACCCATCTAAACTAAGACCAAACCGTATGTTTCTTGTCTCCTTCCCGAATTCAGGATACTTGTTATCAATTGTTCGCCACTAAGGTGAATCCGCAACATGTCTTAGTTTTTTGTTAATTATACGTTCATACGAATGCCAGCTTAATAATTTTGCTTCTTTTTTGTTTGAAGATAACCTTTTCAGTTTCTTTATGATAGGGAGATACCACAACATTTTAGCAGGCGGTCGTTTTTTGCCACCTCATCGTCATCAACTTCATCTGAATCTTTTTTCTGTTTATACCTCGATGCACCGCACACAACGCATTTATGTTCATTTTCATATCGCTTTCTATACAAAATACAGTTATTTGGACACGCGTGTATTCTTTCAACTTCCAATCCCATCGGACACATAAGATTTTTTGCTCGGTATGTCGAAATTGGTAATTCATTGTCTTCCGGTAGCATGTGATCATGCAAAAACACTAATAGTTCCGTGAAACTTTTATCGCTCCACCCGTTATTCGACTTTAAGTTACTTAAATTCAACATCGCATCAAGTTTATTAATTCTAGAACCGGTATATAACACTATTCTGCATCTTCGAATAGGTGTTGTAAATTTTCTATTTCAGCATCGCCCATATTAGTCTCCATATCATGTAACATTTCATTTAAGTTGTCACTGGGGTATTCAAGTGGTCATTATTCTCATCAAGGTTTGATGAGTCGTTGTTGTACGTACTATTAAGGTTTGATTCGTTGTTGTATGCACTGTCATTAGCGGTCGATGACGTGCTAAAATCAGCTAATGATTCTCCATGTCTTGACCAACAGCCGTATCTACGCATAAAGCCATTTTTGAACAAATGTACCTCTATTTCAGTGACATCCTCAAAATATTGAAATGTTTGACATACGGAACAAGGACAACAAATTGACCGACTTCTTTTTTTTTTACGCGATTTGCTTCGGCGACACTAAGAAAACTTTGAACACCTACTACATAAATTTCGGATGTATGCGAAGCGTTGTACATCCAATCACGATTCATCTGGATATAAAATATTCAAATAATTGATGTAAATGTATTTCTCAACTATTAAGTAATATATAGTAAACGAGCTGATCCGAGACGAGCTTTTTGAAATTGAGATCGAAACGAGCCGAGTTCAAGCTCGAGCGTCAAACTCGGGTTCGGCCATTTTCATCCCTACACACACATATACATATGTATATATATAATGCATACAAATAATCATAAATATGTATATGGTAATACAGAGAATTAAATATATACAATCACATACATATAAACAAATTAACAATAAATGCAAGAAAATTAAATGTTCTCATACCTTAATTAAAAAAATCTTGATCAATAGAATAAATCAAACTTATCTATATACAACAAAATATATTCAACAATACATAAAAACATAACTTAAAACTAAAATACACCGTGTTTTAATGACCAAATTCAAATTCAACCATTATGGAAACTTGCAGCTTGGTTAATTTGAGTTCTTTAAATTGAAAGTATGTATAGGTATACAATATATACAAATTGTATATGGTGTAAGCTTGAGCCTGAGCCTTAACATAAGCTCATTTAATAAACAAGACCGAGCTTGAGCTTCACTTATCGAGCTCGAGCCGGCTTGTGAGCCAAAATTAACAAGCCTATAATTTTTATAATATATGTATTTATCAACTATTAATCAATAAATAGTAAACGAGGCGAGCCCGGGGAGAGCTCGAGCTTTTGAAATACATATCTAAACGAGCCGAGCTCGAGCCTAGTCGAACCCGGGCTTGGCTCGCTTGCACCTCTACACACACATATGTATATATATTATATACACACAAATAGGCATATATATGTATATGCACGTATAGATAACAAAATATATGCACATACATATATAAAAAAATCTATACTACATAATATAGGGGTGTCCATCGAATCGGATAACGGGTTATTCGGTTTATTCGGTTCAGATTGTTCGGATTTTAAAATTTCAGAAGCATATCCGAAATCCGATCCGATCCGAATTGGGAACTTTCATATCCGATCTGAATCCGATCCGAATTCATTCGAATCGGATTCGGATCGGATTCGGATAATCCGAATTATCCGAAATGACCCGAATAAACTGTTTAACAAACATACAAATAATATTCGAACTAAATAAACCTACAAGCTGAAAAACCACGAATAATATGGTTCCCAAACAAAGTCTAAATCCATCACAATTTAGAAAATAAAAACAATACATGAACAAAGTCCAAATCCAACATAATTAAGAAAACTAAAATATTGCACGACAAATGTTAAACTTCAAAACAAAAGCCTTTGTGTTCCCAAAAGCCCACCGCACATCAACATGCTCCATTATCTTTAATATAGTTGCATATATTTGACATTATCCTCAATACGGATGGCGGGTGGAAGATAGTGGATAGCGTGCAGCGACTGACGGAGCTACGGCAGTGGACGGCTGAGAGGGCAGTGGCGGCTGAGAGGGCGGTGGGTGTAGTTGCTGCTAGGTCATATTTTTGATATGAAATGAGTTATCATCTGCTACTGCTAGGTTTTGTTAATATTAGTGGGCTTTAGGCTGGGTTATACAAAAACTAATAAAAATAAATGGTATTTTAATCGGATTATTCGGATATCTGAATAATCTGAACTATCCGAAATTTTTAAAATCCATATCCGTATCCGATCCGAATCCGAATCCGAATCCGAATTAGTTATTCGGATATTAGGATCAATCCGATCCGAAATATCCGAATAAGAATTTGGATCGTATTAATCAGGTTTCGGTTTCGGTTCGGATTTCGGATTTATTCGGATTTCGGTTTTCCTGAACACCCCTAATATAATAAATAAAGGTTTTTATTACCACATGTCATCACCAAAGTATTCCTTACAAAATTTTCCCTCCTCTCTCTCCTATTAAATACAAAATTTTCACTCTCATCTCTCATATTAAATACATTTATCTTTCATATTAGTAGTTTTGCATTTCATTTTTCTCTTTTTAATCTTTATTTTCTCTTTTTAATAAAAATATTATTGGAAGAAGAGGCAAGATTAACTTATATTTAAAATTTTAATAAACTTTAACTTATTAAATATATGATTGTTTACTAAATTACAAGTTTTTTTCTTTCAAACTCTTAAAAGGCAAATTCACTATCGATGTATTCTCAGTGTTTATATTAATTTAAACAAGCGAATTTTTTAACTGGTTAAAGTATTAAACATGGTTCAAGTCAAAACAATTTATAATTAGAATGTTTCAATCACCGGTTGGTTTAAAAGTAACCATTTACAACTTCTTTTTTTAATTGATTGTTTAAACAACTCATCATTTATGTTACGTTCATCATCTTAAAAATTCACAAAATTGTAAACACTAGACTACATGTTTTGGTTTTCAGGTTGATAATACAACTTTTTATATTTGGAATACAAATGTTAGACATCAGCACACTGTTAATCGAATGACAAATTGACTATGTATATCCTTCTACTATTGGAGATTTCAAAAATATAGATTTATTTAGTAAAACGAGTTGTACATGCACCAAAAAATTATGTCGTTCAAGAAATTAGCAAACGTTAGTTATCCATGTTTCTAGAAGATGAAAAATATTACTATTTTTCAGATGGTATCTATCAGACATAAAATGATACGTTACAAGAAGGTATTAGTTTCCTGATGTTTTAAATTGCCTTAAAATCTAAGGTTGTCAAGTCATATGCTAGTCCTAAAAGCCGATGTTGAAGTGATGTTGCTTAAAATATTAACTAGAAAATTGGTCTATTCAATGAAACTAAACTACATATGAAAATACAATATGATAATTGTGCTATAGAAGCCGAAATCATATTCAGAAGTAATATTGAAACTCATACTTTCATTCTTAAAAATAATCCTACACTTTTAGATAAAATAATTAATTTCAAAGAATGAAATTCTCACTTTATTTTTGTTTTGCAATGAAGATTAATAAAAGCTAAGGTCAATCATTATTGATAGTTGGTTTCTTTTTTAAACAACTTATTATGATCATTTATGTGTTGTATTATTCATAGTTAAAAGCAGAAATAATATGAAACTACTAAGTTTTTATATAAAAAGTAAAGTTGCAAATAAAACTACAAATACTGTGTGTAAAGATATGTTTAGAGATTCATGAATTTTGTAACAACTTTTTATTTCCATATTCTGTATTGTATAATTTATTCTATCATATAATATATCTTTATATTGTTGAACATATTTTTTTAAAATTTATATTGTGTTATTATTTAAATATATATATTTATTTATTCTAACCCGTGTGCTACACGGGTAACTAACCTAGTCAACAATAAATGCAACACAATTAAAATTTTCCATATTAATTAATTTGCTTGATATTTGAATGATATATCTTAATCACTAGACTCGAACTTTATATCAGTATACATCAAAATATATTTAACAATACATAAATATATAAGTTAAAACTAAAAATATGTTCCTGCAAGTTGGAGTTACGTACATGTGCAGGTTGGTTTGAAAGAAAAAAAAGAGAGAAAAATTATTATCAGAGTCGACCCAATCATTTAAGGAGCCTAAGGAAATTTTCTATGTTGGGGCCTTTCATATATTTTTTTTATTTAAATAAACACTACAAGCTATGATGAAATTAGCTACTACATGCATTTAAAAATATTTTAAGATAACTGATATTGAAACAACTAAAACAATTTTCAACCCATACGATTTATTAATGTGTGATTAAACTAGTGCAGGAAAAAAAGGGACAACGAAAAATACTAGTCGAACTTAATTTTAGAAAAGTTGAAATTAATTTGGTTTCCATTGTAATGCATAAATAAATCAAAAAATGAGGCCCTAATGGAATGGTGGCCCTAAGCCCTTGTTTGGGTTGCTTGACCTCTTGGGCCAACACCGGTTATTATATATAAGAGATAATGGTTTGAAAGTTGGTTAAGTTAAATGGAAGAAAAAAAAGAGAGAAGTTAGAATATATAAGAGATAATAGTTTAAAAGTTGAAACTTTTGAAGTATAACCATTGGGTTGGTCATTTGAACCGCACCTCTTTTATTATCCACTATCAAAAGGTGCGTGTGGTCTTTGACCACATCTTTTTGTATATGTGAACCGCACATTGTGTACTGATTTAGCTTAAAAAACGTTTATACTTCAAAAGATGCGATTGAATGGCTGAATCACACCTTTTATGTTTTGCCTATGGCATGTTTTGCCTATTTTTGTAGCAGTGTACCTTATGTATTTCAATCACTCTAGAAGGTTAGTCTTTGGAATTAAATATTATTTTGATCATCAGCATCTAAGTAAGTTGTCCTCCCCCTTTTCACGACACGCGTATACATGCAAATTGACAATTTTTTGGTATTTTATTGTTATCCTTGAATGAAATACGTGGCCAACAAAGAAAGTACCCAGGTATTTTATTCACATGACTGCAATATCGACAACACATGGGTCACAAACAAGTCATTACGTCTCCATGAATTACATGTAGCTATCCGAGTGTCTTTAATACAAATTGGAAGATTTATTGTAAGGATAGAATGAATTGGAGGAAAATGACCAGAACATGATTCCACATAAAAGTAAACCACTTGTAACTTAACTTAGCAAGAATTTCCATATCATACCATCACTTTATCATAACATCTATGAATTTAGATATTGCTAGCCAAACCACCTTCTTCGTTGTAGGATTTTTCTTAAATATATTTTGCAGTCCACAACAACGCTTTTAACACACCAATATATTATGACTAAATGCACGATAATTAGTCTTTACTTGTAGATTAAGTTTGGTGTTTTTAACATTTTTGGTTCATATGCTTCCTAATGAGTAATTAAAAAATTAGAACTCAACGTGATTATCAATCATCCTGCATTCTGATGTTAATGATATATACATACACAATAGTTATATTGATAACGGTGGAATAGTTGAATTTCGTTTAACAACGATGGCTCGCACCATCGTCATAAGTGGATACAATGATCAAGTTGTGTGTGGTTGTCACAACCATTGCGCTGTTGTTTGATATTTAATCTTGATTGTGTTTCTCTTCATATCAATCTAATCAAAACCCAAATTGTGCATAATGTTGGGAATTTCGGCCGTATGAGATGATAAAACGAAAGAAACCGGATCTTAAATTTCTTAAAGTTTTTGGATGTGTTGCATATTCAAAAATAGTTACAGGAAATATTAAGAAGTTAGACGATCGTTCGACTCGTTTAGTTTATCTCGGGAGCGAGAAAGGTTAGGCGGCGTATCGTTTATACAATCCATCGACTAGAAAAACTGATGTGAGTCGAGCGGGTGACACGATGTTTGATGAAAAGCAAAGTTGGAATTGGGGTAAAAGTTCCGAAACAATAGACAAGGAGGATCGAGCATCTGGCATGTTTTGGGTTAACTTTGGTGATGAAAATGATACCGGAGAAGGAACCGTTAATACCGAAAACATCGGGTCGAGCCCTGAGTCAAACTCTACGAGTTCAAGTGGTGATGAGGGTGAAGAAGACGATGAAGAACCGATAGTCGAAAATGATCCAACAAGGCCGGATGGTACAAGCAACACGGTTACACCTGAACCGACTGTTCGGAGATCTTCTCGAGCCACGGTTACCCCGGTACATTTAAATAATTATGTCTTGAATTCGAGTATAATTGATGAAGATTTGTTATTGCTTGCGGATGATGAACCGGTTTTTTTTGATGATGCAAAATCGAAAACGGAGCGGGTGAAAGCAATGCGTATCGAGATTGACTCGATAAATAAAAATAATACGTGGGCGTTGGTTGAGTTACCACGTGGTACAAAGGCGATTGGTTTAAAGTGGGTTTTCAAGGTTAAAAGAAACGCGGATGGCTCGCTTAATAAACACAAGGCGAGACTCGTGGCAAAGGGTTATGTTCAGCAACCCGGAGTCGATTTTGACGAGGTTTTCGCACCAGTGGCTAGACTCAAAACGGTTCGTTTATTGCTATCTCTCGCAGCGAATGGAGGTTGGGAATTGCATCACCTTGATGTCAAATCCGCGTTCCTACATGACGAGTTAAAAGAACAAGTTTTTGTTTCTCAACCACTTGGTTTTGTTAAAAAGAGTGAAGAACACAAAGTATACAAATTATCCAAAGCGTTATATGGCTTAAGGCAAGCTCCGAGGGCGTGGAATACAAAGTTGAACGGTGTTTTGTTAAATATGAAGTTTCACCGGTGCATAGAAGAACAAGCGGTATACCGAAAGAAATTTGGAGCTGATCTTTTAATAGTGGGTGTGTACGTTGACGACTTGATCGTGACGGGTTCAAATTTAAACTTAATAATGGAGTTTAAGCGCGAGATGACTTTAAACTTTGAGATGTCGGATTTGGGAAAGCTAACTTATTATCTCGGAATTGAAGTTTCACAAAGCAATGATGGGATAAAAATTAAGCAAGAAGCGTATGCGAAGAAAATTTTAGCTGAAGCGGGTATGGAGATTTGCAATCCTGCTCAAATTCCATTGGATCCGAGTATAAAAGTTTCCAAATTTGAAGACGAAGAAGATTTTGATGCTACGAGATATCGAAAGATTGTCAGGTGTCTCTGGTACCTTTTACAAACGCGTCCCGACTTGGCGTATTCGGTCAGAGTCGTAAGCCGGTACATGCAAAGCCCGAAGCAATCTCATGCAACTCTTATAAAGCAAATTCTTCGTTATATTCAAGGTACTCACAGTTTTTGTATTTCTTACACTCGTGGGAAAAACGTGTTACTTGGTTATAGTGATAGTAGCCATAACATTGACCAAGACGATGGCAGAAGCACTATGGGGCACGTATTTTATCTTGGGTCTTCACCAATTACTTGGTGTTCTCAAAAACAATGTACGGTCACACTCTCATCGTGCGAAGCAGAGTACATGGCGGCAAGCGCAGCCGCGTGTCAGGCGGTTTGGCTAAGAGACTTGATAAGTGAGTTATTCGACAAGGAAATTCAAGCAGTGGTGTTACGTGTCGATAATACATCAGCGATAGCACTCGTGAAGAATCTGGTTTTTCATGGAAGGACCAAACACATTAAATCTCGGTTTCACTACACATTCGGGAATGTGTTGATCGTGAAGAAGTAAGCATCGAGCATGTTAGCGGTGTTAAGTAATGTGCCGATATCTTGACGAAGGTTCTTGGGAGAATTAAATTCATGGAGATGCGGGAATTACTTGGAGTTGAAGACTTGTCGGTTTCGAGTTCGAAATTCCGGGGGTGATTGTTGGGAATTCGATTCAAGACCGTTACTTGGCGTGCAAGGTTAAGTAACAAGATTTAAGTAGTGGATGCTTAGATTTAATTGTCAGTATAATTATTATGTCCTATTATTTAGCAATCCTAGTTGTACTCTAAACGTGATAGGTTATATTATAAATATCCGTGCTTTGGGGTTAGAGATTGTAACTGGGTAATTGGGTTTTGTGAAGTTTCTCAATAATAATATTCGTGTTTGGGTGTTAGCCAAATTAACGGGTTCGTGTTTCTGATTAAAACCTGGTACCAATTCCATTACATAACCTCTATGTATTCACTAACATCATAATTTGTCTTGTTCCCACATTAAATTCATTGAACACTTCCAAACGAAACAGCTCATATTTCATGTGTTTAACGGGTGCCCCCCAAAACAAACAAACAAGCAACATTTTACGTACATTTTAAATTATTCAAAAGAAAAAAAAAATATATATATATATATATATATATATATATCCCGTTCATTTAGACAGATGGCTAATCGGCTTAGCGGCAAAATATGCATGATACGCTATGAATAGTATACGCCCCAATACACACCTACCCATATTTGACACCATGTCTATCACTACCACTATCACCTCCTGTTCTTCGCAAATCAAATGTTGCGAAGACACAGTGGGCCGCCGCCACCCCTCCGAAAACAACACCAACCGCCTACTCACCTTCCCAGAAAAGAGCCTCGTCCTCTCCCCAACCCCTCCACGGCCGCGACGAATCATCCTGGTTCGTCACGGCCAGAGCGAGGGAAACGTGGACGAGAGCGCGTACACTAGAGTAGCGGACCCGAAGATTAAACTAACAGAGAAAGGAAAACGAGAGGCGGAGGAATGCGGAGTGAGGATACGCGAGATGATCGAGAAGGATGGTGCGGACGATTGGAAGGTCTACTTCTACGTGTCGCCGTATAGGCGGACGATTGAGACGCTTCGGGGGTTAGGGAAGGCGTTTACGCGGTCGAGGATTGCGGGTGTGCGGGAAGAGCCGCGATTGCGCGAGCAGGATTTCGGTACTGTTTTATTCTTATCATCTCTATACTATACTCACACTTAGATGTGCATCTTCCACGTGTGGATTGACTTGAATATGATGTGGTGTTTTGATGGTTGTACAGTACAACTGTTTTTTTTTTTTCACTTTGATGATAGTTACTTTTTAGGTTTTACGAGATTTAAGAAATATATTTGAAATTGACAGACTATATGACCTAATGTGAATGATAATTTGGTTTCTAATACTTTATTTTATCGTCTAGTGGTCAGTAATTATCCGTATATAATTCAACTAGTGACGCTAGTAAGAATGAGATCGATACCGATCCTAGTATTGAAAGTGCCGGTAATAAAATTACTAGTAATGGTATTCCCTAAAATTGGGTATCGATATCAGTACCAAAGTAAAATATTCACTAAAAACAAGTACCGGTACCATATCGAACCGAAACCTTAAATCAAATTGGTACCGACAATACTCAATTGATACCAATACTAAGGATGAGCTTGGTACAATACTCGTATTGTACCAATACCGAAAATCAATAAAAATGTGTACCAATGCCCGTACCTTCGGTATGGTACGGGTAAGGGTATTGGTATGGGTATTTTGGTACGGTATCCGTTTTTGTACCACTTTGCTCTTTTGTTTCCAAATATTTGACGATCTTGAAGCTGGTCCCAATACGAGTAACAAACAACCTAAATTAGTCTGGGTATCGGTACTCGTACAGGTGCGTGACGGGTACCAAATTGGTTGCCAATTTAATGATAAGATAGTATTGAAGAACCCTAATCCGGTCGTCGACTTTAAGTTATTTGTTTGTTCGAGTCTTGGATGCTATATTTTTTAATGTTGAAGAAGCGTTTTGTGCTTGTTCAATAATAACATGGTTGGAGAATTTGTTTTATTTATATATAAAATATGAAGAATCTCAATTAAACCCCTACATAGTCCAAACGGGTACAAAATATCAAACGTACCGTACATGTACCCGATTTTTACCTGTACCGAAATTCAATAAAATCGAGTACCGATACCCGTACCGAATAGACTAAATCGGTAAGGGTACATGTACGTATACAAGTACGATATGGGTACGGAGTATTTGGGACAAAATGTTCATCTGTAGCCAGTACAATTTGCTCATCCCTACTACCAGTGTTGTAGAACTTGCTGTGCGCTAGTCGGTCGGTGGAGTAGGGACTAGCGACTAGTCGGGATTAATAAGGAATAATCGGATTGGAATTTATATTTAATTTTTTAAATATACATATATTAACAAATTTTATATGTAGATTTTTCAATTTTGTCAAGTTTTTAATCAAATAGCAATTAATTGAGAATTAATCGAAGTTTAGGTGAGATTTTTACAACCATGCCTGACACCTCCAGCTAACTTTTAATTTCGTTGTTAATACAACTTCACACTAATAATTATCAAAGAATAAACCTATAATGATTGTGCCAGTAGAATTTTCCATCAACAAAAGCAAAAGATTAAGATGTCATTGGTTAAATTGACAGGTTAAAATCAAGTTTTCGTTTTAAGTTTTAACTAAATCATAATCATAAGTAATAAAGTTAATAGTATAATGTGTATCCCCTTTTCTCTATATTAAATTTAATTATAACACAAATGAGCCTGAATCAGTCATGATGACTGATTGTATACTTAAATTTTTTTTATTTTTTATTTATTTATTTTTTTGACATATAACCTTGCATAATTTTTTTGACATGAATCAGTCTTGATGTATACTTAAATTTAATTTTTTTTATTTGTATAATTACTTATTACTGCAGAATTTACTCTACTTTAATTTGTTATAACTGCATAATTACTAATACTCTAAAATCGTTGATTCATCGGATGAATCTCATCCTGTAAAAACAGGGAACTTCCAAGATCGAGAACAGATGAAGATACAGAAAGCGGTTCGAGTTGAATACGGTCGATTTTTCTATCGTTTTCCAAACGGAGAATCAGCAGCCGATGTTTATGATCGAATCACAGGTGAGTTCTATTACTAACAACACGATAAAGAAAATAACCAAGCCAAAAATAAGTAACCAGATTCGTGCAGGGTTCCGGGAGACACTGAGAACCGACATAGACATAGGAAGGTTTCAGCCACCAGGGGAGCAAAGTCCAAACATGAACTTGGTGATAGTTTCACATGGTTTGACATTAAGAGTGTTCCTGATGAGATGGTACAAATGGACAGTTGAGCAATTTGAGAGGCTTAATAATATGCAGAATGGGAATATGATTGTCATGCAAACAGGCCAAGGTGGAAGATACAGTTTGTTAGTGCATCATACTGACCAGCAAATGAGAGACTTTGGTTTGACTCAACAAATGCTTGATGATCAAAAATGGTACTTTGTAACCCTTGTCATTTCTATCTTTCTTTCAAAACAAACATCAACCTAACCGAGTATTCGTTTTCATGGGTTTAACTTTTAAGGCAAAAAACAGCCAAGCCGGGCGAGCTTAACTATGATTACTTCACCAATGGACCGTCTTTCTTCACCCATTTTGACGATGAAGACAATGCAAGTTTCAGCTAAAGTCGATGTATAGTTATCTAAATACGGTTTATAAATGTACCCTCATTTCATATAATTCTGTGGCATGTCCTGTAAGCTCTGCATAGGTAATAGTTTCAGCGAAACAATCAGAAGACAATAAAATTAAAAAGTTCAATTTGAAAGAAATTTTGATTATAATTAATTTCAGGGCAAACTAAGAGCCCTCCATGAGGATATTCAAGAAAACCAACACTAAACTAATCTGGGAATGTATAGTAAAACCAAGCCAGCAAAAACCGCTGATGCGCTCGCACTGAAAAATAAGAAATTTGGCAAGGTTCAGTCGGTACAGTATGGTATGATAAGATATTCCTCCCTGTATGTATGATACGGATAACAAGCACGAACAGTATGATAATTTTGATTTAGTTGGATCCTGATACTGGTTTATTATCGCCTTCTTTCACCGCATCATTAGGGATCATGGAATCAAGGTTAGTAGTAGATTGGTCTTTCACTTCTTTAGGTTCACTTTCTTCTTTTGGATCTTTCCCGTCTCTCGATCGCCTTTTAAACTCACCACCATCATCTCTTTGTCGCCTTGGAAAGTCACGAAACCTGCTATCAGTTCCATCGGGTTTGTCGTTTGCGTTCACGTTCATGTTCGGGTTAGATGCACGATGGAGTTCCGAAGCATGTCGGTCACGGTCATCAAACCCGAGACCAAAACCATCATCATACTGGAAACGCTTAGCAGGGCCTTCCATGTTGTACCGTTTAACAAAACCCCCACGTCTATAACCATTATTAGGACGATCACCATCATTACCCAGATACCTAGGCCTGCCAGTGCCTCTCCCACCTTCATTAATGTCTGAGAATCTTCCGGAAGGCCCGGATCTGTAGTATTCGTTCTGCTTTGATTTCCGTGCAGAATCATAAAAACTAAACCTTTCTTCGTGTGGTGGACTGGACCTACCAGGTGGAGGTGATCGGTTGAAAACGGGCCGCTGTTTGTAGTTAACCCATCTGGAGCTTGGTGGTGATGAGTTATTGTTTCGTGGTCCTATATTATACTCGTTTGGATGATCTCGATAACCGGGCGATCTGGGCCGTCGGATTCTACCACTGAAACCCGGGGATCTACTACGCCATCTAAAACCCCCTATTGGAGAACGAGTTCGAGGTCTAGTAGGTGATCTTGAATCGGTTTGGTGATGTTGGTAAGAATTATTATTATTATTCCCTCGTCTTTCTATAGGTGAAAAGCATCGGCGATTTCTCGTGAAAGGAGGTGAATACTCTGTCATGAATTCATCACATTCGTCACCTGCGGGCCCATGGTACCGACCTCTTGGTCCCTCACCATCGAGCAGTGTATTGTACCTCATGGGCCGCCCCCGTCCCCTGCCCCGGCTCAGACTCACAAACCTGTCATGACCAGTGTCTTCAGTTGGTCTTAACCCTAAACGTGCACGGTAATCATTTGCTTCCTGGTTCATAGGTGACCTGCTTCTGAACTGTCGACGGGTAACATATGAAGTATCCAGGCCACCTTCATTAGTCATGTTATCCATGGGTCCAGAATCTTCTAAAACAGAACGACGGTAAGATGGGCCGCCATCCCTACTCCTTTCCGGGGATCGGTTCCACAACCCGCTGCCCCGAACGCTAGGACGGTTATGTGGCGAGTATCTTCCCCGCCCAAAGGATCTTAATCCACCTGATTCCCTCTCTGGTCTAGAAGTTAAACCATCTCCATCCTTAGAACTGCACACAAAGATTTATTATTAACAAGAACATAACTTTGACCGAATATAAAGGTCAAATGTGGAAAATAGAACACTAGAATAGTACCTATGAAATCTACCCCTGCTAAGAAACATATCACGTGTGGATGGACCGCCGATACGTGTTAAAGATTCTTTTCTATAAAATCTTGGGCTTTCAGCTTTCATTTCCACATTATCGGTGTCAAATCTATCTTTTTGATCTTCCCTGTAAGAGAATTTCCGGGCAGTGAAGTTTCTGGTGGTCTTGGTGAAATTATTAGAATTTGTTCTATGGTTTTCAGGCAAAACATCCCATCCAGATACATTCATTTTCCACTCGTCTGATTGGCATGTTGTTGCACATTATCTTGTCTTCCAATCTTCTCTTGATCAAATATCATCTCATTCGGTCCTGAATCAGATAATGCTTCATCAACCATGTGAAGTTTCTTAGTCAAAACTGCACCAGGTGTTAAATCAGCTTCTTTCCCGGGTCTGAATTCATCGGATTCGTTTATTGGAGGATTTTCTTGTACATTTTGAGAATTAGTTTCATTGGCATCTTGAATGTTGTTCATATCACAGTCAATTTGACCCTTAGTCAACATGTATCCTTTCCAAGCATTTATAGCAGTGTCCCTTAGCTCTCCATCTTCATATTGAGAATCAACACCCTCTTCTGGTTTATTAGCTCCACTACCCACTCTATAACCACTCGGAGAATAACCATAACCAAAACTTTTGTCTGCATCAGAACGAGAAGCATCGTGCATTTCCTTGTTCACCGAAGTGCTTGTTAACTCCATTTTCACCATACCTTCAACTTTATTTTGGTTGCTAGTTAACTTCATTTTTGTCATATCTTCATCATCAATTTTGTCAGAACTAACACCACTTTGAAAAAATCCATTTACCATACACGCTGATGTGTTAAATGACAACTCATGTATAGTGGCGGGACTGACACTTTCTTTAGAAGCACGCGAGTTAAAACAATGGTCAAAACCGGGGGGTATAGAATAGTCCATTGACAGCTTGGTGTTTACAGCCTCAGTATTGCTAAAGCCACCTGAACTTTGACCAGAGAGGTTAGCACACTTTAAAACAGTATCATGAGTCGGGTTCTCTAAGGCTAGGGTTCTAGTAACAGGAACGTCATCACTAGCACTATTTGTAGGCTTATCGTGTATAGACTCGGTTTTCACAGCCACGACTTTCTGAGTAATTTCAAATTCATGAGTCAATGGTTCATGTTTTCCGGCCCTTAACTCCTTGCTTTCATGAGACAAGTTTTTCAACTCAACGGGTAACTTTTCAGAGTTGTTGACAGATGTTGCGTTGTCATTTGCGGCATCTGATGCAGGGATTTCATGCTCGTTAACAAATGGTTCTTCCCATGCATCCATGACGGTGTTTAAATCCCAGCTAAAACTGACATTTCTTGCAGGAGATTTCTGTATGTTTGGTTGTTGATCTGTTTTGTTGATTGCTGATTCTGAAGGGATTTGTGAAGAAGAATCATTCAATGTTGATTCCTCACCTTTAGAGGGTGTTGCTGACGTTGTTAATGGATGGTTATCGGGTTCTTTTTTCACATTGTTTTCAACAGACTCAACGTCTTTTGGAATGGGTTGTTGATTCAGAGATGACAGAACTTTAGACCCTTCGCAACGATTGATTTCACCTCCCAAACTGTTACTGCAAGCTGCAGCAGCAAGTATAGATATGCCAGAAAAGTCATCATCTTTCACCAACTTGTTTTGATCCAGTTTATGATCTTTACTCCCGCTTTCACACTTTTCAGTAACTGCTCCAGATGTAGCTGAAATTGAATTTATTTGGGACTTGTTTCATGTCTTTCTACACCCTCCAATGGTGGGTTAGTGATGTTAGGTGTCGGAGATGATGGCTTGAATAAAAATCTCCTTTTCTTGATTGGAATGTGTTCAGCTTTCTCACTGAAACGACACTCAAAAACCGATACTCCCAACTGCAGATTTCACAAAAACACATTAGAATCAATTGATTTAGGCAAAGGTAACCAGTACGCCATTAAATATTACCTTCTCTGATTCAGAAACAGGCATTTCTAGATCTGCTGAATCGTCAGTTAGCAATTTCCCGCAGGCTAAATTAATTGTACTTAAAGTTGACTTTCGAGGTCTCCTTAATGAACTTCTACACCCTTTTGAAATCTTTGTCCAAGTGAAGTCTGGATTAATTAAGCTAGTGAGTTCCAAAACCGTTGTAAGCAGACAACTTGAAGAACTTTTCGCATCAAGCGTAGGTTTTCCACCACAGTTTTTGCAGGATACGATTCTTCCACCGCGTCTTTTCCTTGATTATTAGTAGAGGTTGGACCCCTAATGCAGGTGCACAAATGAATCTGCAAGGCCAGAAACAATAACCTCCATCAAAACGTCATTGACCAATGTCACAACACAATACTCGAGTAATTACAAGTTTCAACTCCCACCATTAGATGTGACACCTCATCGTGTGTCGTTGAAGAGTACAAAAGCTTTCAAAACACAAGATACTATATTCAAAGTCTGCAAAGAATCAAACACATTTATGTTCAGATATTGACCTAGTCGATCATCCTAAAATCTACACAAACAAATGACATTGCAAATCAAATACAGAGCATTAAACACGATTCCGAAACCCTAACCGGCCCGTAACCGTCGCCACTTGAGGAAATCTTCTCGAATAATGAACATCTAAATAGATCTCAAATCCAATGAAGATTAACCACAGATCCGGAAAATCGATCTAAACACGACATAGCAGATCTATTATAATTAAACCAAACCAAACCAAACCGCAGACGAACGAGTTCATCTATATTCCAAAATGAGTAGTCACAACACCGTGAGTCCACTCAGCCAAAATAGTCACACATAATGCCGCTGCAATAATCACTCTCGGATCATAAAATCCGTCAAGTTTCAACAGATTTTGAAGCTAGAAATAAACTTCCGTATCATTCAAGTCTATCAAATCAAACCGATCTAGCACGCCGCCGTGCCGTTGAATCTCAACAACACAATATTATTAGAATGTAACAAATAGACAAAAGCAAGCAAGCAAGCAAACTTAGGGTTTCAAATACCTGATGAAAAGATTAAACCAAACTTTAAACACTCCAAATGTTGGCGGCGACTATTGACTGAAAAATTTTATCTCTCACTACACATACATCATACAGCAGCAGCAAGCATATGTGTATAATAATAAATCCATCTGCTAAACGATTATATTCCACACATTTGTTTTTTGTTTGTTTTGTTCTATGTGCCACTCTATTACGCGATCCCTTGCTTCGATTGATTGTGTGTGACTGGCCTGGGTGTATATATATATTCACATGTATGTGCCACCACCAATGTCTTTCATGTTTCTTGACGACTTTGCCCTTGGTTTAAGTGGCATGTTTAGTTTAGTCTCCTTGTTAAAAGTCAACCGACACCAATTATGATATGGTGGTGGATTTAGATCTATATTGTTATTAATTAATGTTTAATTTTTCATTTATTCATTCATTTATTTTTGTTAAGAGATCATGTTCTACTATGAAAAGATCATTGATTGATTTATGTGATAGATATAACTACAGGAAAATCATGTTTTTCATTATATAATACACGCCATACATACAAGGGTGTGCTCTAAAAGGTTTCGGGACGAGTAAGAAAAATCTATCCCCTAAATCACAACTCAAGTATCTCGGCTCGGTTAATCAAGTGTTTATGGACATGTATGTGACATGTAGCATTAGTGATGATGAACTAACTAATGATATTTTATGTCACATTAGACTGATTCAGTCATTATCAAACAATTAAGATTGATTAAGGTTTAACCATTGTTTTTCCAACTATCTTCTCATTTTTTATAACGACAAAGCAATATAAGAAGACATGATACAACGTGATATGAACTATTTAAAATTTACCACGATAATAACTATATTAACAATACCACATATCTTGATCATTGTTTTCATCATTATGTTCATCTTGTACTTCATACCCCCCCCCCCCCCCCGCCCCAATTCTTCCCTCGAGTTAGTTAAAAGATGAAAGAATCCCCTTATATAAGTTGAGTCTAAAGTTACAAGATTAGGGTTATTATAATACGGATTACATATACAAGGCTTTGTGGTTAATTATGGTATATAATTAACAAACCAACTCACAAAATCACAAAAGAAAGCCTTGTCACCATCGCTTTAGCCATCGTCACTCCTCTCTTTTTTTTCGAAGCAAGCAATGAGGAAGCTGAGACCAGAAGATCTCAGCCTTGGTGATCCGATATTACGTGATACAAACTGAACATGGTTCAAGTTTTTGTATTCTTGTGTGTGAATTAGCATCATTCAAGAGTATAATGGTTGTGACCTTTCTTTAGTCAATCATCCACCAACATCATCAGGTTTAGTTTTATTGGTCAACTAGCTTTTTTACGGAGATTTATTTAGGTTTTTGTTTTTAAACATTTTATTATTTTATTTTTTGCAATAATTTGTTTTATGTTTAATGGAGTTTTGTTTTGATAAAACATAAATATATTTGTTTGTTTCTTCATTATTCTTTTTTAACATCAGGGCTCTTTCGATTGAGATATGTAGATTTATAGGTGGGTTGGATGAGTCATAGTCGAATAATAAACACCGCTAATGATTATAGTCTCAGTTTCCTACAATTGACTATTGGTATCGTGAAATTTCATTTGGATTTAATTGAAATTCATTTAAACTATAAAATTTATTGTTTGGCGGATGTGTCCGTTTTAAACTATAAATTTCATTTGAAGAGCAGTGTTTAATATATCATTTCTAACTAATTGCATCCTACAAGGATATACAATCAAAACAAATAATATCCATAATACAATCGCACCTAATTTCCCCCAATCTTTGGAGTATTTTTGGTTGTCAAGAGGACCCGGTTCGGCATGAAGAGCGTAATACGGTCCAAAATACTCATAAAACTCATTACAAGGCAATTTGTTTTCAGGTTCGGTTTAGCATGAAGAGTGTAATACGGTCCAAAAAACTCATAATACTCATCATAAGGCAATTTGATTTCAGGTTCAACATCCACAGCAACCGTTGTCTCATAACACCAACAACAGGCCACGATACAAATAGTATAACTGCCTCCACCTAACAGCATGAGAGGAACATTAAACGATAATACATGGCCTTTAACAGACCAATTTAAGCCCCGGCCCGATCACCAGCCAATGAATTGGCCCACATTGAAGAATCGCAACATTGATAAACTTCCATAACTTAGTGAACAGTCGGTCTAAACAGACCACGAAAGCTATCATCAACCATCTCATCATTCAAATGCACATTTAAAGAATAATACTTTCCCTAGTTTGCACCAATGTCTTTAATGTGACCTATACCCGGGAAAAAGTCCCCAATTTGTGAACGAAACCATCATAACCCTATCGGTTGTAAAGAAATCTTCTTCAACTATATCCGTGTATGTGCAATGGTACTGAATGATATGCACAATAACAATGATACATTAACTGGATGACGATAAACATGAACATTGTAAGCCCTGCTTATATGCGATTGAATGATGACCCGATTTAAGAAGCCAGGCATTTTCTCACTTAATTATAATGGGTATTTACACAAACAAGATCATTCATAGGGTCGTTTAACAACCTCATTCACCCGTGTAAAAAGTTAACATGCTTGGAGTTTGTCAAACACTGGTGAACCAAAGCTGACTTAGCCAACTCAGCTTCGAGTTTGTCAAACACTGGTAAACGAAGCCCCTGCCATGTGGATATCCAAGAATTAATCACATGTGAGCAGGTGGCCGGTGCCCGCAGCCATACACAAAAATATATATTAAAATAGGGCTAATGAACAGCAATCGGACTGCATCAACAGTAGCAATTGTCTTCTCTGCATACTTGGGATCCACACCTGAGTATAACTTTGTGAGCTTGAGAGACATATGCAAAGAATCTAGTGAACAGCAAACACGTAATTAGCTCTAATAAATCTGTGTAAACATAAAAACTATCGAAAACAAATATGAAAAGTATTAAAGTTTAAATAAATAATAGTTTCTTTAATTAAAATACAACGCTAAGATTAGTTTGTTGGGCTCATAAGTATAAGTTCACTCAGATTGAGCCGTTCGCATTTTCATAACGGGTCAAAATCCTGCTTAATCCACCACTTTGGAATCCTCATGCTTTTTTAATAAATGGATGTGAAAGAAGCTTAGTAAGTATATCAATCAAAAACAATAAATTCCTTGATATAAATAAATTAAAACTTTCAGAATTTTCACTTATTCTATCCTTTTCTTTATACCTACCCTGCTGCTGGTCTTGCATCAACATCTTTCTGTAAACACACATCAATGAATGAACAGAATTCTAGAGAAAAAATGACTTTTGGTGGTGACAGAGGTGTGTCCAAATGATTTAACTTACAGCTTGAAACTTCATATAACAGTTAGACCCGCATCAATCACTTGGTTCCACGGTACACTGTCCCAGCCACCAATGAAACCTGAAGCAGTGTTAACAACTCATCCAAATCTTTAATAGAAGTATGAGTGTGCTCTTGTAATCACAGATCACATTATTTATAAAAACTGGATAGTATATCGGGTAGACCCGATCACCCGACCCCATATAAAATTACAAATCCTAGTGTTCTTACCGTTCCACCTCTATTTGAAAAGGCACAACAGCTGCCCACAAAAATATTATCAGCTATTGTCTACCTAAAAACTTCTACACCAATAACATCTGCTATCATTTCCTTAGTTTCCAATTCAAACAAACATTAGGACTTTCGGTTAATCCAGTTTCTTTTCATATTCAAATTATACAACTCTTTTGTTATTACCTTTACCAAAAAAAGTAAAAATAACATTTTTCGATAAAAGTCATGCCAATAAAACCATCAGATGATTATTGGCCCAATAAGGACTTGGTTCCAACCCGATTGGACTGATTTCAACCCGATCAGATTATTATCAAGTTAATCCATTTATCACAGCTTCAAACAGATCCTGTTCATGCCAAAATAAGACATATTAAACAAACACAAAGTCAAGACATCAAAATGGTCATTGGTCACTTGCAGTCTTGTAGCAAATTGGAAATTATTTATCTTTAAGATGGATAAATTTGAGGTGGATACTTAGTTTAGTAATATGATAATATGATACGTAGCCAAGCCAAGTAAGCTTTTAAATGACCAATACTCGTTTGATCGTGCCATGTTTGTTGAACATGATACATATAATAGTCTTATAGTCAATCAAATTCAACTTGTGTTCAATAAAAAGGAATTATATTCTCTGGACACTGTAGGCAAGAATGGTAATATCGGACCTGCAATACCAAGTCTTAATTTTGACTCCCATCAAAGTTGAACTAATCGGACCTATTGACGGAGATCAGGACGTACATTTACAATCAATTTTAATGCCTAAATTTTAGATACTTAACATGAATCAAGTAACGAACAATAAAATCTAAAGTGTAACTGGGTTTCTATGACCCGTGAAATTTAAACCTTAAACGGGTTAAAAACCGGGTTAAATCAATGAGAAGTCATCATTTTAAAATCAAGCAAATCTGATGACTTTAAAAAAAGAGGGGAGCGACCACATCGCGACACCTAGGATTTTTGGGTTTTCGTTTATATATATTATTATATATAGATTATAGATATCAATGTAACTATATATTTCTAATGAGCTTTTTTTTATGTAAATTTAAAACGATTTGCATGCCTTTTCCATCGTTTAAATATTTTAAAATGGATACACAACCCTCAACATTTTTAGCCTATAAAGACAACTAATTTCATGTATTTGAATCTACTATAAATTATGAAACATTACTTAAAAATCAATTAACACGACTTTAATGTAAAAGCATTCACATCTAATCCATCAAAATGTGTGAGTTTGCCTTTATAATGTAGTGATTTGTGAGTGTGCCTGGTTTAGAGTGTTATGAGAGGAGGGGAAGGAACATGCAGTGATTTTTTTTATATTTTTTAAGGTAATTTTGAATTTGAAAATACGTGAATTGATTGTGAATGCTCTAATCTTGTTTATATTTGGATGATACCTTAATTAATAAATTTTTAAACTTGTAAATTATTTTTTAGGTGTCTATATCTTATATATTGTCTTTTCCGCTTGATTTACGGTATGAGAAGGCAAAATACTATGATTATACTTTAAGATTGACCGTTGTGGCCCGCCACCTAGCCGCAAGTGGCCTAGCGCGAGCCACGAACACCACAACGGCCAGCCGCAACCAGTCATGCGAGTCAGCGTCCGCGAGCCGGCTCGCGGGTGGCTAAAGTGAACGTTTGAGGGGAATTTTTTTTGGGGGGGGGGGGGGGTTTGCCATTTGACCGTTGGAGCCTTTTTTTTTTTACTTTCTATATTTACTCATACTAACAAACACTTTGACACACTAAAAAACCTATAAAAACTATTCTACTCATTTCTCTCCAATACATCCAATTATAAACCAAAAATTCAATGGAATTCCTTTTCTTCGTCTGACTGTTTGGAGGAAGATGACCTTAATTATTAAGCTGGGAGAATAACAGTTAACCAGTTGGTTGGACGGTTCAAGGGCGACAAAGACTAACAAGACTATCACCTCTTCTTCGTGATTGATTGGGCGCTAATGAGACTTTGGTGCGTCACTATTTTAGCCCTGATCCCCTTAATGAAAAACAACATTTTGGGCGTCAGTTTCGAATTAGTAGACAACTATTCATATGTTTATCAAATGATTTGTTGAATCGTTATCCTTTTTTCTTAACAAAGAGTAGATGCAAGAGGTAGACCCAGTTTCCCGACCATCCAAAAATGTACAACTGTTATTCGTCAACTAGTGTATGGAATTTCTTCATACGCAATGGATGAATACCTAGAAATGTTTGAAAAAAGTTTCGCGAGACTCACTTCATTTATTCTGTCAAGGTATACATATATACATATATGTTTCGTTTAGTTATAAAAGCATATATTCGAGGGTTTACTTGACAATGTTTATACGTATGGATCATATCGATTTACTCACGAAGATATTTGCGCAAACCAAATTTGTATAATATCTAATGCATATACGAGGTGCATGGTAAAAAGCATGGTTTCCCTGGAATGCTCAGTAGCACCGACTGTACGCATGTTGGATAGGATACGTGTCCTACTGCCTGGCGAGGTCAGTTCCACGGGGGTGATCACCCTGAGCCCAGTATTATACTTGAAGCGGTGGCCTCCCAAGATCTTTGGTTCCGGCATGCATTTTTGGTGTTGTCGGGTCAAGTAACGACATAAATGTTACCGAACAGTCACCGATATTCGATAACATTATTGACGGGGTTGAGCCAGCTAAACCGTTTTATGCGAATGAGGTTCAATTCAAACATGGCTACTACTGGTTGATGCCATTTACAACGAATGGTCGACGCTTGTTCAAGCTTATGCATCTCCAGTTGAAGACAAACGAAAGTACTTTAAGAATAAGTAAGAATCAACACAAAAAGATATTGAAAGGGTGTTTGGAGTTCTAAAAAAACTCATTTGATTTCGAGGTAACTACAGATTTGGTCAAGGGAAAAAATAATTGATGTCGCCTACACTTGTATAATTCTTCATAACATGGTTCTTGAGGACCAAGGTATGACTATTTGTCAAAATTACCAAGGTGTTGTCTCACGACCCAAATCAACAATCACCAATGAAGAAAAACTCCAAAACGTCATATATCTCAAGAACCGCGAGGTCCATGGAAACATTCGTCATGAGTTGGTTAAGCATTTGTGGGCTAGACGTCTCGATGATCTTGTACTAGACTAGTATTATTTGTTAATACTTTTATTTTAATGTAATATTAGTTATTAATTTCCAAATCCAGAAGAAAAAAATAAATAAATAAATAAATCAGATAATTCGTTGAAGTCAACGTTCGCTTGAACCAACCCTAAAC